>NC_139510.1:12760528-13029819 GCF_008360975.1 Lichenostomus cassidix
GACATTCCAGAGAATATGGGATAAACTAATGGCAGAACTGAAATGCTTAAAAAATGTGAAACAGTATTAAGTTTATTTCAAGCCCCAGAGTTTCTTCTAAGACTTATGATTACCAGCTTTCTTTAGGAAGATTTGGAAAGATATTTCCTTGTGAGTTATGTTTCTTACCAATATTACAAGTGTCATCCAGGGACATATGTATATTTTGGCAAGAATCAACTCAGGCTGCTGTTTAAATGCAGTGTTTCCCAGTTTTTGTTTGTATGAATAAATTTTTGACTTGTGGACCTTGCACTGTTGTTGAAGATAGCATGGGTTTTGCCTTGCTGTTAAACTGACTTGAGAATTTCCAAAGGCTTCCTTTTTAGTTTATACCAGGTAGTTGGATAGTTTAGGGAATACAAAGGAGTTAAATTTATGTTAGCACTTTGGGATATTTTATCTCATGAAGTTCAGGGTTGTAAAACATAAAAAGGCAGTGAGCACCTTTAAAGTGATTATTTACTTGAAAGAACTATGTAGATGGTAGCCGTGATGTTTTTCTCCTGCACTGGAAAAGAGTACAGATAGCACAGTGTAGTTAACAACACTATCTGCAATGATTTTACTGTCATTTTGCCACTTAAAACTAATGTAGTCATTTTCCTTAAGGTTTATAACTAAATTTTCTTGCAAATTTGCCTGTCTACAAAAACTTATCATCAGTTTGGTTGGTCATAACCTTTATATCTGTTTTCAGTCTGGAACGGGGGATGCAATGGGAATGAACATGATTTCAAAAGTAAGGTCCAGTCCCTTAAGTCTCTCTAATAAATGTGCTTTTTTTTTTAATAAAAAAAATTTATCCTACCAATGCGTAACTACCTGGCATGGGAGGACAGAAAGACAAGACATAAGTGCTGTTTGCAGTAATATAAAGTAATAAAAGTGTTTGTCCTTGTCAAATGTAAACAAGAATAGGGTGAGAACAATGAAAGAAAAAAGGTTAAAGTAACCTTGTATTTTAATTTTTTTTTTTTTAAACAAAGTATTCTTGATACTATGGAAGTTAGGCTGTTTGCTCTGTTGCTTTGGGCCAAAGATGTTTATCCAGCAGTAATTATTCTGTTACTGTGTTTATTACTCCTTGTAAATAAGGGAGTAGAAATCTGGTGAGTGCCAGCAGGGAGGTGTTCTCTAGTTTTGTTTGTTTGATTGGTTTTGGTTTTTTATGCAAACATGTGGACGAACCTTAGACGTGGCCCAAAGACTGGGGGAGGGGAAGTGCCTTGTGCTCTTTGAGATAAATTGTATATATGAGGTGCAGATGGACTCCACAACTCAAAAAAAGTTGTAAAGTAGGTATGCTTTAATTCCAGTGCCGGGGTGCATGGGGGTAACCCTCCAAAGCATGCACACTGCCAGCAGCACTTCACTTGGTTTATATCAGGTTACAGGTTACATATGCATGAAGTTACACAATGCCCCTATACATATTATCTATCCCCACTTCATTTTATAATGAGTTTAAAGTTCATTTAAATGTGCTTGCACCTGCGCAGTGCCACTTGATTATTGTGGGCAGGGGTCTCGGGGGTCTCTGGGAGGCAGTAAATGAAGTATTCCTCGGGTTGAACTCTTCACCCTGCCTCCTTGCGCATGCTCCCTGAGTTCCTGGTCCAAGTCCAAACCTCAGAGCTGACTCGGGCCGGTTCCAGGGTCTGAAAGCAGGATATCTGGTCACGGTTGTTTTACTCCTATCAATGGTTTTGCATTACTTTTTGCATTCTCCCTTGCTCCTTGGCAAGCGCAAAAACCGTTAAGCAAGCAATATATTGTTTTTAACAAGCAGCTTCTAGTAAATTATTATGCAACCTCTAGCCCCCCTAAATCATATAGAATAGGCAAGCAATATTAAAGTTTATCTGAACAATTCTATAAATGGGTCTGGCCATAGGCAGGTACTAAATATAGCAGATCTTTTGCCTGACTTCCTACCGCTATGTCCAAAGTTAATTAATTTCATGCCTGTAGTGTCTGCCTTGGTCCATGTTGTATCTTCAGTATGGTAAGCATATGCCCATTTACCTAGAATGTACAGAGTTCATATGTACTGGGAAGAACCATACTTAATCTAATCTTGATGTTCCACTGTCCTTGAGTAGCTTGTTTTACAACCATAATGATATACTAACCCTACATCTGGTTCACTTTTAACAGGGTACTGAAAAAGCACTGGGAAGGTTACATGAAGAGTTTCCTGATCTTCAGGTTATAGCTATTAGTGGTAACTACTGTACAGACAAAAACCCTGCTGCTATAAACTGGATAGAAGGAAGTAGGAAACCTGTTTGAGAAGCAGTCATTCTGTTGCCTGAACCGAGGAAACACAAAACAACCGAAGTTATTTTATGTGGTGCTTTATTGAGGACCCTGGGGACCTGAGGACTAATGTCCAAAGTCAGAGCCCCCACCTTTTACAAAATCACTGAGTATATATATGTTTTCTTTCCAAATTGCTTCATCTCAACGAATTTGATTTCTAGACACATCTACCTGATTTATGATTACATTGTGACTTTGTTTTTCGTTAACTGAACATTCTTTATCATCATTAATCTACTACACCCTATTAGATAAGTCACACACTTCACTTAGCAGATTACTTAAATAAACAAACTGTTCTATAGCTACATTCCTTAGATAAGTCTTTCTACCCTCCTCAGTATGCTCTATTGATCCTTTTGATCGCTACTGGCAACTTCGCTACACAACACTGTTTACACTCAGGCCTACTGATCCCTCCAAGCCTTAGCATGACTACTACTAAAGTCTTTATTCATGGTTTTGCAACAATTCCAGCCAAGGTTGTTAGAAAAGTGTCTGCTTTATTTTATTTAATTTGTGCTGGTTTGAAAGTAAACCAGCAGGAGGAATTATCCCCACACAAATGCCTCCAAGAGATTTCAAGTCAGAGCTACAATTTAATAGGGAAATTGCAATAAAGACAATAGTACAGAAACACTGGCTTAAACTGAAAAAGTCAGAATACAGCCTGACACCCTGTTGGTCAGGGTGGTGGTAGCAGTCTGAATAAATGGTGGTTGTAGTCTCGTTGGAGTGATGGATGTGGGCTTGTTGAAGTGGTAATCCTGTGGAAAGGTCTGGTCCTTCCCTGGAGGTCCAGTGATGGTTATTGAGCTCGTCCTCTGGATATCCAGTGGTGGTATCATGGTGTCCCAAACCCCAGATTATATACAGGCAGGATTGTTTGGTACCTCTCCCAGGGTGGGGAATTTTGCAATGGGATTATGTAATTCTATGAGTCATTCTGAGGAATCCTTGATGGCCCATTAGCAGAGATGGCCCCCCCTTTAGGCTGGGTGTGCATTAGACAGCCGTTGCAAACCACCCACCATTAACAAATCATCAGAACGTGATGTAGGTGATGATGGAATACATACTTTGATTACACCTTACATTGTAACCCATAACGTTTGTTTATTAAAATGCATACATTTTACAAAACTGATGCATATTTTACATCAGAGATATTAACTGTAAATTGTGTTTCATGTAAGGATGATCCCTACATGTATTTTTAGACTACTGCTGTAGGATAAGCAATTTTTCCTAGGAACCTCTTATAGTAGATATTTTTTCCTTTCACCATCTCTTCCAAGATCATGTGCTGCATATTTAATTATGGTTATCTACTTAAAGGCATTATGATTTTCACTTTTTCACCTTTGAAAAACTTGTGCTAGAGTTTTGCTAGATTTTGTTTTAATTGTTTTTAACACATGGAGTTTTGCCTGACATTGTACCCAGTTAATTCTGAACATTTCACTCATTTATTGTCTCTTTAATAACCTGGCCTTCTCTTAGAAGTTAAAATGCCTCCCTAACTACAATGAAAACAGATAATCAATCAGGTGCTTAATTCCAAAGCTGCCTTGCATGATGAAAGATAACCTTTATAACCAGTGTCAGTCCCAGCCCCTGGGAAACTTGTCCTACATCATAAGAATTATCTTAGACTCTTTTCTACCTGAGCTCAGAAGATTGACTACATGTGTCAAACCAAATCCATTGCATGTTACCTGGTTGCCAGCCCTGGCCATGACAGACAATATCTAGGGAGGTGTTTTCTACACCATAGTCAGAATAGACTTCCACTAACGTGTTCAAGATTGTGTAAATTGGTGCTTTAGTATTTGATGGATGGGTTTTTTTCTTCCCAGTAATTTGTTTAGGCCCTTCTGTGAAACTGCGTAAACTTTTAGTATTAATATACCGAGCAGAATTCCACAGTGCAGATACACTTTGTGCGAAGAACTATCTCCATTTTGTTGTTGATATCATTTGATGATGCCCTAGTTTGTACTGGAAGAAATATTTAAGTCTTATCTTTGTTCTACTGCTCAAGATTTTAAAGCTTTAACAAAGCTTTTCCACCTTCCCCACTATTCTAATTGTCAGACTGAAAGTACTAGTTTGTCTATGAGGAATGAGTAAAAAGACTGTCCTAGCATGTCTTTTGAACATCTTTATCTCTGGATCTTTTTCAATTCTAAAATTTCTAAAATTCTGGGTACATAATTGGACACAGTATTTAAAGTGTGTGTGTGCAGACTGGATTTATACATTAGCATTATTGTGTTTAGGATTTTCTTCCGAGTAGTTTCCTAATTTTCAAATATTTTGCATCTAGAATAATGTAGCCAGCAGGATGAGGGAAGTGATCATCCCCCTGTATTTGACATTGGTGTATTGGGTTGCATGGCCTGGTTTTGGTAGGGGGGGGGTTACAGGGGTGGCTTCTGTGAGAAGCTGTTAGAAGCTTCCATGTCTGGCAGAGCCAATGCCATCCAGCTCCAAGACAGAGGTGCCTCTGGTCAAGGCTGGGCCAATTAGAAATGCTGGTAGTGCCTCTGTGATAACATATTTAAGAAGAAAGAAAAAAAGTTATTGTGCAGGTGTGATTGTTACCAGAGAAGAACAGGATGAGAATATGTGAGAGGAACAACTCTGCAGACACCAAGGTCAGTGAGGAAGAAGGGAGAGGAGGTGCTTCAGGCACCGGAGCTGAGATTCCCCTGCAGTCCATGGTGAAGACCATAGTGAAGCAGCTGTCCCCCTGCAGCCCATGGAGATCCACCTGTAGCTCTTGGAGGAGCCCCACGCTGGAGCAGGTGGATGCCTGAGAGGAGGCTGTGACCCCATGAGAGGCCTGTGGAGAGAGGAGCCCACATTGGAGCAGCCTATCCTTGAAGGACTGCATCCCATGGAAGAGTGACCCATGCTGCAGCAGTTTGAGGACTGTTGCCCACGGGATGGATTCGTGTTGAAGAAGTTTGCGGAGAACTGTCTCCCAAGGGAGGGACCCCACAGTGCAGCAGAGGAACAACTCTTCTCCCTGAGCAGCAGGAGAAACCATGGGTGATGAACTGACCATAACCCCCATTCCCTGTCTCTTTTCTTATGTGTGCGCAAACTTTCGCATTTTTTTGCTTTAGTCAACTGCCTAATCTCAACTTACTGATGCCTTTTTCTCTGGTCCAATAATTATGAGCCAGACACAGTTAAAGGTATAAAAGGGTTTTACCTCGGTATTTAATAGGATCCTATGGTGCACAAGGTGGAAAGCGCCCAAGATGCACACACTGTGTAACATATATACAATTTTTATAGACCATGCCAATTAGCATATCTGACAAGGATTCCCCAATAAGAAGCCTAATAAATGAAGTAATGTCCCCCCTATTCTAAAGTCTCCCCCCTCAGATGAGGCTTGAACCCTGTTTACAAAATGTCTCAGAGAGGTTTCAACCTTGATTGAAACTTTGGTTTCTATGGAGAACCAAGATAGCATAGGGGCTTTCAGCCTCCAAAAGTGAGGCCTTTAAGATGTTTGGCCTCCCTGCCTAGCAAAATACTGGAACTAAGCTACTATATCAGGCTAAAAAATTACAAATATGTATGCTAAGAATACACAGAATATATAAAAGGTATATAAAATGGAAAAGACAAAAAACCATCATGGCATCATACCATTTGTTTTCCATCTTATTTTCTCTCCCCTGTCCCACTGGGAAGTGATAGAGCGGCTTGGTTAGCACCTGGCATCCAGTCAAGGTCAACTCACTAGAGTGTTTCTGGCACCCAACATGGGCATGACCATAACCCTAATTCCCTGTCTCCTTGTGCTGTTGGTGTAGTGGGTAGAGCTGGGAAGGAGGGAGGGGTGGGGGGGAAGATGTTTTTAAAGGTCCTATTTTACTTCTCATTATCCTGCTCTGATTTTGTTTGTAATAAATTCAACTCATATCTCTAATTAGAGTCTGTTTTGCCTATGATGGTTTTTGCTGAGTGATCTCTCCCAGTCCTTATCTCAACCCATGAACCCTTTGTTGTATTTTCTCTCCCTTGTTCAGCTGTGGCAGGGAGTGATAGTGATGCCTTAAGAGACACGAGTGTTGCGGTTTGAAGGATGTTACAGCAGACCTTACCGAGAGCTTCTCTACCCAGCCCGGTTCAGCGCTTCATTGCTGCAAACCCTATGTCCCAGGGCTGTACACTGCGTTCTCACCGGCCAGGGAGCCATAAGGCTAGCTCTGGTTTTGTCTGCTTCCACAACCAGCGGTGATAAAGGAGGCGAGGAGGGTCTACGCAGAGTGTCCATGGAAGATGTTTATTTCTATGGTGCAGCAGAGGCCAATGACCTCCCAGAGGCAGAGATGCCTCGTGGGCAAAGGCCTCACATGCACAGGCACATGTGGCGCATAGACACACCTGGAGCATAGATGGCAAGATGGCGGAGGGTGAGGGGTTTTATAGGGAAACAGAGAGGGGCAGGGACAGTACACTGGCCCAGTGACCTCTGGGCACAGGGGAGGTACGTGGGCAGAGTTAGGGTACAGGAACCAATAGGGAAAACCCGAGGGAGTGGCCAGGGCCACGTGGGGTGGGGAAGGCAGGACAATAGGTGACAAGTACAGTCATTAAGAAAGGGGTGTGGGGAACTTGCAGCTATTATCACAATACCCTAGAAATGAAACAACACATTTTCGAGATAATATTAGTATAGGAGGTAATATAAAGGCTGGTCTTTATTTGAGGCCTCCAGGGGCAGAAATGGAAAATGTCCACGAAATGCCCACATGCCCCACCCCTCTACCCCGGGATAAATGCAGTTTTATAAGTTTAGCAAATAAACATATTTGACAAAAATCACCAATTAAAGACATAAGAGGTGAGATAATTTCTTCTGTTCAACCCTCTCTATATCCTCCCCCCTCAGATGGAAACTACACTTTGTTTATGAAAATGTCTTGTAGAGCTGTTTTTCGGCCTTGGATCCCAGAAAGAACCAAGATAGGATAGGGGGCCTTGGAATGTGTTTTGTCTTTCTGCCTAGGGAAAAAGGTATGGAAAAGTACTGGGGAAACTAGCCATGGATACAATAGGCGTCAGAGCTACAAATATGTGTGTAAAGAATGCAGAGAATATATAAAAGAAAAAAAGGCAAAAATAATTCAGCATCAATAGAGCAGCTTTGGTGGGTGCTTGGCATCTAGCCAGCATCAACCCACTATAATTGGTAAGTCTGTACCTCGAGTACTGCATTCACTTTTGGGCCCCTCACTTCAAAGAGGACATTGAGGTGCTGGAGCATGTCCAGAGAAGGGCAACAAGTCTCATGAAAGGTTTAGAAAACATGTCATATGAGAAGTGGCTGAGGGAGCTTGGTTTTAGTCTAGAGAAGAGGAGGCTAAGGGGGGATCCCATCATTCTCTACAACTACATGAAAGGAGGTTGTAGTGAGGTGGGGGCTGGTCTCTTCTGCCATGTCTGCAGTGAGAGGACAAGAGGAAATGGTCTTAAGCTGAGACTGGGTAGATTCAGATTAGATATTAGAAATTTTTTTGGTTTTTTTTTTTGCTTTTAAAGTGGTCTGGCATTGGAATAGGTTGCCCAGGGAGGTGGTGGAGTCACCATCCCTGGAGGTGTTTAATAGGTGTCTGAATCTGGTGCCAGATGATGTGGTTTAGTGGTTTAGGGGTTACAGTGGCAGTGCTGGGTGGACAGTTGGACTGGATGATCTTTTAGGTCTCTTCCAATCTTGATGATTCTACAATCTTTACTGATGATTCTATTATAACCCCCAATATTTCATTCTAAATAATAATGGGGACCCCATCCATTGTTAATTGGTATTGAGAGATTTTAAGTACATTTGGGATGGGGTTTTTTTCCCACCCCTCAACTATGTACATAGCCAAACTTGCTTACATTGAATTCAATATATTAAACTTTATATTTTTGTAAGTACTGTAGACTTTGTGCAGATCTTTCATCAGCCGCTATTCTTACTATAGTGAAATATCTTAAATTTTGTTTGCAGCACTATCGTGCTTGTTCTCTTTGATAATTTTTATACTAAGGTCAGTGTAAATCTCTTATCTGAAGGTTGCAAAATACAGACAATATAATACGTCACTTAACACTGTGCACAGTAATATCAAATTTCTTTAGCACAGTGTTGTGTTTAAACTCTTCAGTTTATAGAATCATAGAATAACACAATATGCTGAGTTGGAAGGGACCCATCAGGATCACTGAGTCCAACTCCTAGCCCTATGCAGGATACCCCAAGAATCTTACCATGTGCCTGAGCATTGTCCAAATGCTTCTTGAATTCTGTCAGGCTTGGTGCTGTGACCACTTCCCTGGGGACCCTGTTCCAGTGCCCAACCACCCTCTGGGTGAAGAACCTTTTTCAGACAAGTATTGAAGACAACTACAGAACATATAGTTGAAGTCAATGTAAACAAAAATTTGGCGGGTTCTGCCATGGCTGGTAGCATAGGTGGCTACAATGCACATGTAGGAAACACTGTGACAGCTATCTACATTGCCTGTGGTCAGATAGGTTTGTTTTACACCAACTCAGCTTTTCTTTAATTTGGTAATTCTTTACCCAAACAGTTGAGTTTTTGGGTTTGTCCCTTCTTTCTGATCTAATCTAAAGGATCCTGCACGGAAAATGGGCAGCTCTAATTGCATCACTTTGATGGAGCGAACTCATTTCACCAATGAAGACCTGTACATCAGCTGCACAATGCCTTCTATAGAAATAGGAACTGTTGGCAGGGGCACCAACTTGCTTCCACAGCAGGCCAGCAGAAAGTTAAAAGCAATTTAGCTTCCTAAATGTTGCGAATTGTCGCTGTTTGACCGCTAGCGGAGTGAAGAGATAAGTCCTTTCAGAGTGCTCAAAATAACTACTTTATTATATAATTAACAGATTTATATACACATCAGAAGGCTATTTGGATTAGCCAACAATCATACACCCCCCAGGGATTGATTTGCCCAGGCGCCTGTATCCAAAAGCCGTTTCAATAACATGAAACTTTATTTAGAAAACATAGAAGAAGAAGGGAAAAATTCCTGTGGGAAAGGATCTGTGCTGCCACAATGAATGGAGATGAGAGCTTAGACAAGTCCTGCCTTTGACTCAGATTTTTGGCAGCAGCTCCATTTGAGGCGGCCAGCACCCCAAATGTCTCTCGTTTGCAAGTTTTTAACAATGGCCTATTAGGTCTATTACAAAATGAATTATTTATTTTGTAGACACAAAATTAACAGACATAAGACTTTAAACAGACTATTTACTACACAGGAATAAAACAAAAAGAACTACTAGTAGATAAAATACAGTGCACCATAAAGATACCTATATTACAGCTAGCAAAGAAATAGTATAGATTAGGATGCAATGTAACTTATCACTGAATTGATGATGGAGTACACATAGAATTTCACTCAATTCCCAGGGAAAGTATCCACAGAGTTCGTGTTCAAACTCGTGGCAGAAGTCCCTGCACGTTTCCACGGTGTGTGTAGAAGGCTTTTACCTCCGTAAAAATTTGTGTAGCTTTTATAGTTAGTAAAGTGTCTCTCAGTCAGGAATTTCCAGCTTATCTCCCCACATCTGTTCTCATGCCCAGTTGTCTATTAGGGGGTCTTACTCCTGGTGCCAGAGAGCTGGTGTGGGTTATCTCATCACTTCACGTGGGGGGGAGAATGTCCAGAGGTATTGCACCAGCTGCAGATAAGCTCTTCTGTGGTAGGGGGAATATCCTGCCACACTAAATCAAAGCTCCCTTTCATGTTGTGTTTGTTGTTTCTGAGCAATATGGGAATAGGGCTTCTCGAAACTTTGTGGATTTGACATGAAAATTTTAGAATTATCTAATTATTTTCATATACCTAGTTTTTAAAGGTCATGATTTGTAATATTAAAGAGACTTAAGGCTAACAGTTTGAATATATAATTTTGAAAGACTTACTTTAAAATTTAGCATAAACTTACATAGATTGCATATTTTTCTCTTCAGATGTTAGGGGTTCAAGGTGCAAGCCAAGATATGTTACAGAATGGCTCCAAGATCACGGTCATGAATCCATAGAAGGCTTGTGCGAGCAAAGCCAGTGTTAGCTGAAGTGGGCCATACAGGCCGCAGCAGTAAGATGGGTGTGGGGCATGCTGACAGGACAGAGTGCCCTTGAGCTCTGGGAAAGTACCGGGGTGTGGCTAGCACAGGCTTTTCCCATGAGAATTCTTCTTGTGTTTTATAAATAAAGATAAAGTTTGGATGTTATTGGAACAGTGTCCCAGAACTTGGACGGTGCAGGCCTGGCCAATCAGGCCTGGGGGAAGGCTTCTGACCGACCAATCTGGGTGACTTTTGAAAACTCTATATATATGATGAAATCAAAACAATAAAGGTCATTCCTTCTTGCCACTGAGAACTGGTGCTTTCTTTACTCTGCTAGCTGCTCAACAGCGACACCGGGGGAAGTACCAGGGGGGAAACTTGCGATTAAGAAGAATGAGGAGGAACCCTGAAAGCGTGAGAATGGAATGCAATGGAAAGCAGATTGTAACTTTTAGTAGTAAGCATAAGCACTTGTAACAGTATATAAGCCACGCATACCGTGAAATAAAGGGAGCTTGCTTATAACTCATATTGAGTCTTTGCATGTTTCCTCCTCGTCTCCCAGCAAATGGTGACCCCGACGTGATTCTGGACCCTGACTGTTGTTGAAGAATACCGGGAGAGCCAAGGAATGGGAAAGCACTGGTGCAGTGACCGGGGAGCTAAGATCATCACCCCTTGCCCAGCAAGGGCCGATTCGAGAGCTCAGGCCGACCGAGAGGGGACCCGCTGCCCATGGGGACTATACTCTGATAAGCTGTGAGGCGATTGTGGAATGAAAAGAGGGATGCAGGTGGTACGCTACTCTGAAGCGACGACCAAGACGTTTTAAAACCAGCTGGACGAAGATGGAAAGAGAGGTAGCCCTAGACTTATTACAATGCTTTTTAGAAAAGGGGGGAGTGGGCAAGGACACCATGAAGCAATTAGCAGGACTAGTTGCTGTGGGGAAAGCCAAAGGGTTTTTTGTAGATCCTAATATGGTATTTGAGGAGGGGGAGTGGTGAAGTTATAGTGACTGTTTGTTTGATGGATTGCTAGATGGTGATAAGACATGCACAAAGCTAGGAAAGCCATGGAGGGAAGTGATAAACTGCATACAGCAATATAAGATGGAAAAGAAAATTGCTGCTGTAGCCACCGAGAAGCTGGGAGGAGCTGTCAGGGACAATCCTGAAAGAGGACGATCCCAGAGAGGACGATCCTGTGTAGGAGTTAAAGCCAACTGAAGAAAAATGGATCGAGAGGTAGCCCTTGAGTTGTTACAGCGCTTTTTGGAAAAGCGGGGGGTTCAGTCTGTTTGCTCCTTGGTATTCTTGCCGAGCAAGAGGAGAGCGCAAAAGAAAAAAGAACTAGATAAGCTTGTTCCTATATTGGGAAGCACAGTTTCCCTAACAGAATGGCGGGGAGTTGGTGGGTGCCACAGTCATCAGCGCTGCGCACCCGCTCCGCCCCACTGCCCTGCCCCACGGACAAAATGCGGAAAAGGAACAGCAGCTTCTGCTGAATCGAAGCCGCCCGCGGGGCCGAGACGCACCACGGCGGCGCCGCCCGCTGCAGGCTGAGGAGGCTCATGGCGGCTGGTCTGCCCCCGTGCACCGCCGGTTCTGCTCGCGCAGCCCGGGAGTGGCCCCCCCCCCTCCACCGCGTGCCGTTCGGACTTCGCGACCCAAGAGCAAAAGCGGAAGTTACTCCAACCCCAGTTTCCTGTCAACTGGCAGAAAAGGCAGAAATCGCAGAAAGTACCCCGGTGGGCGGTGCCACAGGCTGTCCACGCCCCCTTCACCGCCCCACCTGCTACATCAGCAACAGAGCCTGAAACGCAGCCCCTCCCCAAGAATAAAGAAGTGAATGACAGCTCCGACAACAAACCAGAACTAACCGACAGCATTAGCCAGCAAAAAACAACAGTGCAGTGCCAAGATGGAATGCCCGAAGCGCAGCAGTACCGGCACCAGAACCGAGAGTGCACAGAGCGGGGCAGCACCTCCTGCTCCCTGGGACTGTCACCAGCACCCGAGACCGAGACCGCCCCGCTGCGAGTGACGCAAGCAAGTGCCAGCTGTGCCCCGAGAAGTCTTTTTCAAAGCTCCAAAAATCAATTTGTAAATGTATTTTCAAAGTACCCTGTTAATTAGTGCAACTAAGTTATATTTTAAACTTGTTTCCAGCTTTTTACAAATGAGAAAGCATTGCAACAAAGTAATTGTCCTGATGAGTAATAACACCTTAATTGCTAAAACCTTGAACAAAAGCTAAATTCCTTGCTAAAGCAGTTTTAAAAGTGTTTATCTTAAGTATACCTCAGCAAAGTTAATTGTTTAAGCTATCTCCTCAAAACATCATTTATCATTATGTGCATAATATCTTAGTTTATGAACCAGCTGTGTCTTAAACAAATTCAGTAGAACCCTTTTCAGAATGTTTGAAGTAAATATTAACTAAACAAAACATAGAGCTATAGCAATTAACCTTAAATCCTTATGTCAAAACATCAAATAATTTATAAAAAGTTATTAAGTGCAATTAACTGTGTGAAGCTCACACTAAGCTTAACCCCATGTATGTTATTTGCAGAAGCATCCAAAGTAACTACCTCACTAAATTTAAAATAAAATGTTTTTGTTTGCAAGTGTTGCTTAGAATGGTGTCTGTGTGTGTGAGTGTGACAGTGCTGCAGCAGACATGCTGAGAATGCTGTTTTAACTTCTTAAGTATTTTAAATGTGTAAATTAAGCCTGTAAGTAAAACTCTACTATGTTATAGTAATTTTATATAAATCAGCTACTAAATGGTTTAAACTACCTGTTAAGTGCCATTGAAATTAAGTTCAAGTAATACCCTAATAAGCTTACCTAAAACAAAGGCTAAACAAAGTTAAGAAAATAAAAAGCATTTAAACTTATTGAAAAACCTTCAAAGTGAAAAGCTACACCCAAAATAAATGATAGCTCCCGAGTTTTTCATATTTTATAAGTTCTATTAGTTTAGATATTGTTTTAATCCTCCAATTACAGCTTCAAGCAATGACTTCAATTACTGCAAGTTTGCTCCCTACAATTAACTGTCGTTTACATATCTAGTAGCCTGAGTCAGTGAGCTGTCCTTAAAGTTCAAGTTTAAAAGAATTGTTTTATCTAAAAATGCTGAGAACAAAAGTTCTAATATCCTATATAGTGTCCACAGTTATACTCAAAAATCACCAGTACACACAAAACATAAAAGCTAAAAGTCCCAAAACATCACGGATGATGTTAATTTTTTAAGTTCTGTTAATTTTAAATTCTGTTAAAGTTAAGTTCTGTTAAAGTTAAATAAGTTTAAGTTTTATTACAAGTACATTATGTTAAATTTAAGTCAAGTTAAGTTTAAGCAATTGTTATTTTAAATTTCATTAAGTTTAAGTTCAATTAAGACTAAGTCTGTTCAATTTAAGTGTTGCTCAATTTAATGTTTATTATTTTTTAAGTTCTGTTACTTTTATCTTCTGTTAAATTCTATCAAGGTTAAATTCTGTTCATTTCCAGTAATGTTAATTTTAGGTTTTATCTAGTTTACATTTTGTTGCATTTTGCTCATTTATTTTAAAGAACACAGTTTTTCTGCCGTGAAGATAAGATGAAGATTTAAGACAGAAACCTTCCTGATGAAAATTTAGCAGTGTAAACACACAGTCTGTGAGATGCTTACTGTAGTCAAGACCTCTAGATGCCCAGTTGTTTTAAATTTGTTAGTTTATATTATTATTCACAAAAACCTTTGCAGTTTTGTCTTCCACAGGTGAAGCAGAGGAGGGAGTGAGGGTTTCAAACAGTGCTGCACGTGCACAATTCAGTTATTTAAGATTTGTCTATAGTACCATTGATTGTTTGGTTGAAGTTGGATGATAATGCCCACTGCTTTCAGGTATTTCACGTTACCTTCCGTAGTTATCTGCAAAAACAGTATCATTTTAAAACACTTTCCTAATTGATATCAATAGAAGCTTGTTTATAAAATGTTCTAAAGAAACCCTCCTAGTTAAGGCCTGGGCTCTGGCCAAGCCCTAGTCCTAACTAGTTGGGAAATATGCCATCAGTCCCAGGTGTTTCTGCACAAAAAATGTGATCGAGTCACTTTGACTTGCTAAATTAAGCTTATAAAAGCTAGACTTTCTTCCAGGTAAACTTGGAATCCTTGCCCGGGAAAGGTTCCCCAAGCCCTACCTGTGAAATTAAGTTCCCCAGCAAATGCAGTCCCTAAGTGATGGCAAAATAGTTAAGCAATTAATAATGTATTTTCTTAAGTAAGCTTGTTGTTTCATTCCATGTATTATACCTTTGTGTCATTTTTACCTTTTTATAATAAGAAACACATCTTGCCAAAAAGAGGGGGAGTATAACCTCTTACAACTAGACAATGCAATATTTGCACAAAATTTTTTTTTTGTGTGTATAAAAATGTAATTTCGCTTTTTAAAACAGTTATTGTATTGACAATTCTAAAAATGTTGCTAATAGAGCTGCAATAGATTTTCTCTTATGAGCCAAAAAACATAGCTACGAAGAATTTGAAGAAATGTGCTGTATGAACTTTCTGACCACTCAAAGTCCATTTCACTGACAACTTACTACACCACCTGTCAAGACAACTACGAGTAGCCAATGGCCATGGACTTGCCAAGTAGTTAAAGAGTTTAAGGATTACTGAATAGTTGAAAACCCTAATCCAAGCAACTGTATTCATTTTAATTGTAGCTTTGCTATTTTTAACAATTTTGCCATGTACAGTGCCTTATGCTAGTTAGGAGTTTTTATACTAATAATTGTAGTGATAAGAATTGCTTATAGCTGCATCACAAAGCAAATTGATCAGACAGCAGACAGCTAACAAGGTCTTGCTCGCACAAAAGGAGAAAGGGGGAATTGTTACAGAATGGCTCCAAGATCACGGTCATGAATCCTTAGGAGGCTTGTGCGAGCAAAGCCAGTGTTAGCTGAAGTTGGCCATACAGGCCGCAGCAGTAAGATGGATGTGGGGCATGCTGACAGGACAGAGTGCCCTTGAGCTCTGGGAAAGTACCGGGGGGGGGGGAACTTGTGATTAAGAAGAATGAGGAGGAACCCTGAAAGCGTGAGAATGGAATGCAATGGAATGCAGATTGTAACTTTTAGTAGTAAGCATAAGCACTTGTAACAGTATATAAGCCACGCATACCGTGAAATAAAGGGAGCTTGCTTATAACTCATATTGAGTCTTTGCATGTTTCCTCCTCGCCTCCCAGCAAAGATAACCCTTGTTGTGATAATAGCTGCAGGTCCCCCACACCCCTTTCTTAATGAGTGTACTTGTCACCTATTGTCCTGCCATCCCCTAACTCCACGTGGCCCTGGTCACTCCCTCGGGTTTTCCCTATTGGTTCCTGTACCCTAACTCTGCCCATGTACCTCCCCTGTGCCCAGAGGTCTCTGGGCCAATGTGCTGTCCCCACCCCTCTCTGTTTCCCTATAAAACCTCCTCACCCTTTGCCATCTTATGGTCTATGCTCCGCATATCTATGCAGCATGTGTGTCTATGCATGTGGCTGTCTATGCACCACACTTGCCTGTGCATGTGAGGCCTTCACCCACGAGGCATCTCTGCTTCTGGGAGGTCGTTGGCCTCTGCTGCACCATGCGAATAAACATCTTCCATGGACACGACGCATAGACCCTCCTCACCTCCTTTATCATCGCCGGTTGTGGAAGCAGACCAGAGAAACTGAGCTAGCCCTATGGCTCCCCGGCCGGTCAGAGCGCAGTGTGCGGCCCTGGAACGGAGGGTTTGGTGCACTGAGGTGCTGAACTGGGCTGGGTAGAGAAGCTCTCTGTAAGGTCTGCTATAACATCCCTTAAACCGCAACAAACCCTGGTGAAAATGCCCATCAGCTTGCTAAAATTTTATGTGCTACAGTGATGGCAGGGGAATTATCACTAAAGGCAGCTCTTGCAGCTGGGCATCTAGTCAAAAGCCACATGATTCACCACAGGTACATGCAAAAATTTAAATCTTTCTCTGCAGTTCTGCCCTTCTTCCACGTACACAAGACTCAATAATTGCATGAATAATTGTACCATAATAGCAGTGTATCATTCAAACTGTCTAATATAGTTATTTTACTGTTTTTCTTAGGCCAAAAATAAATCTACAGGATCTTCTAGGAATCTGCACTGAGAAGGCAGCTTGAATACTAAAGCAGATTTGAAATGAAGAATTGTTCTAGCAATTGATCAGGTGCATGGGCAAGGGGAGAGAATCTGATGTTTAGAATGAAAATCACTTTCAATTCAACTATTTCTGTGGAAGATAAACTGAGAGATAAATGGACTTGTGTGAAAATATTTATGCTTTTGTCCTTCCTTATTGGTTAGAGATCACTTCATGAAAGAAGTCCTGTCAGCTTTCTTGAAAATTGTTTTGGAATTCTGTACTCCTGCACATTATTTTCTGAAGGTCCATCTTATGTTTTTACATGTCTAGATTATTTTGACTAGTAAGCTCTTGGTATGTACCAAGCTGAAAAGTAATCTAATGTACTTTATATATATTAATAAACTAAAAAGTTGGTCTGAACTTGGCTTGAATGCATTGGTCCTTGCCATTTTTATTTTCTGCTTAGCCAAGTATGATTTTTAAAGTGATGGCAAGCCTAATCACTTTCTATGAACTCTTAATTTTCATTTTGTTTCCACATAAAAATTAGGTCTTTGGCTTTGAGACAATTTTTTTGAATCATATTAGTTTTATAGAAACCTCTATCTATAGATAGTACTTAAATTGCTGCCACTTCAGCTAAGTAGCATTCAGTGCTTTGACTCTGCAATTTAGGTTATTCATTCATGGAAAACTTGTGACCAACAAAGTGCTGAACTGTTAAATATAATTTGTATTGAAGTAGGGAAAAACAGTGTCTTCAACCATTTAGTCATTTTCTTCAATTAGAAATAATAGATATTGAAACTCCATAAACAATTACAGGTCAGACAGCTTAGTAATTGTCATGGTTTAACCCCAGCCAGCCACCAAGCCCCATGCAGACATTTGCTCACTTCCCCACCAGTGGGATCAGGGAGAAAATCAGAAGGGTAAAAGCCAGACAAATCGTGGGTTGATATAAAGACAGTTTAATAGGAAAAGCAAAAGCTGCACGCACACACAAGCAAAGCAAAAGAAGGAATTAATTCACTGTTTCCCATGGGCAGGCAGGTGTTCAGCCATCTCCAGAAGAGCAGGGCCCCATCACATGTAACGGTTACTTGGGAAGACAAACACCATCACTCCAAATATCCACTCCCTTCCTCCTTCTTCCCCCTAGCTTTATATACTGAGCATGATGTCATATGGTCTGCAATATCCCTTTGGTCAGTTGAGGTCAGCTGTATCTCCTCCTAGTTTCCCATGCACCCCCCAGCCCCTTTGACAGCATGTCTGTATGAAAAGCAGAAAAGGCCTTGGCTTTGTGTAAGCCCCGCTGAGCAATAACAAAAACATCTCTATATTATCAACCCTGCGTTCAGCACAAATCCAAAACATAGCCCCATACCAGCCACTGTGAAGAAAATTAACTACCCCAACTGAAACCAGTGCAGTAATTCAAGCAAATGAAGGTTCTCAAAATTGTTTGAAAGCACTCCTATTAAAAAAAAAAGAAATCCAGAACAAATGTTTACACTTCTCCTAAAATAAGTCTTTTACAAACACACTGTACCTTATATTCCTATTTTTTTAACTCTTTGACACTTATTCCCCAGTAATAGGTGTGTATCCACTGTCTAAACTGTGATAAAATGAAGCCAGAATAACACACTGTTCTTTAAAAGGAATTAAAATATAAAAATAAAGTTTAACGATATTTTAAGGGGGGTGTATTTATGTTAAGAAGAAATCTTGTCCTTATTTTCCTGAAAAGTACTAATTAAGGAAATTCAGTGAAATGACACTCTAATGCAACAAGCAGTTTTTTTAATTAAGGTACTGTACTTGGACGAGTGAGGCAGTCTTGGGTGTTTTTAATGTAATACCACAGAACCACACAGAATCACAGAATGGTTTTGACTGGAAGGGACCCCAAAGCTCATCTAGTTCAAAACTCACCACCATGGGCAGGGACACCTTCTACTAGACCAGGTTGCTCAGGGCTCCATCCAACCTGGCCTTGAACAACTCTAGGGAAGGGGCATCCACAACTTCTCTGGACAACCTGTTCCACAGAAAATCTAGGTTTATTCTGATTTGATTCACCTTTGGAAAGATTGCTAAATGCATCACCCTGCCTAGTTAATCACAGGAGGATAATTGTTAATGGTAGCTTAATTAATTGTTGATGATTTTTTTTTTGTTTGGGGGGGAGGGAATCTGGATTGGACTGGGTTTCTTACAGAAATGCAGCAGCATCCCTAAAGGGGTGCCTAGCAGAAGTGCTCTTCTAATGTGCAAATTTGATATAAATCATTATGGATTGTTTTGTAGTACATCAGCACACTAATATAATTTGCAATGAGCTCATGAAGCTAATGTGCAAGCATGAAGAGGTATCATATGCTGGATATGTTATAATACTATGTAAATATCATTAGTGTTTATCTTCCTGCAGTATTGTCCTTAATAGCTACCATTTTATTTAAGGAAAGTTGGATCTAATTTGTTTCTGTGTTTGTTCAGTGATCTTATTTAAAGTAACACTGTACTAGCAATAAATGGTGGTTCAGTGTTCATTTTGGAGGATTTAACTGACATTGTCTTGTAGAATTAACACTTTGTATTATTACTAAATTCCGTACATTTTGGTACAGCACTACATTTTCAGTTTCAGTAAAACAATGGAAAACACTGGTTTAATTGTGACATTTTAAGCTTACTTTATGGCTTAGTGAAATAACATTAAAAAATGGGGTAAGGAAAATGAGACTTGCATACAGTACTAAATGTAGTGGGGATATGATACCAGAACCTCTCACCTTGTTTGCAGAAGCCTGTACACATTTTTTATCCTCGAACCTAAATTATGCAGTTTGCCCAAATGGGAGAACTAATTTGCTTCACCATTAGTAATATTCTCTGTTGAGGCCTATTTTGGTGTTTCTCCTATCTTCAGAAATCTGTTGAATTATACTTTAGGTAGTTTCTAACCAAAGTCTCAAACGCATTTTTTGATCTGTTAACTTTGCTACCTGAATCTTAAACGCTGATTTCACCAGGAAAATATCATTTGATCAAAATACACTGTACTGCATATTCTTGCAAGACAGGTTAAGCTGGAAGAGTAAGAGAACCTGTTAGTACCACATCAAAAACTGTTTGAAATTCTTATCGGAATTTTTATTATCATAGTGCATGTTAGCAGTGAAGTGGTTAAGCTTTTAGTCAATACCCCACTACCAATCCTGAAACCTATAAAAAATTTGGATCTGTAATCCAGGATAGAGATTCACCAGCCCATGACTGTTCATTTTCTGTAAAAGGTTAAAAGAACAGATCCAACTTCCCCCCAGCCTCTTTTTTTCCTCTTCTCTGTCGGCGATTGAGAAACAGACTCCACTGGATGCAAGCAAAGCTGATTTTTTTCCAGGCAACACTGCCCTTTATAATGCCATACAAACAACCAGTGATTCGCCCCAATCGAGCCCAGAGACACTGCAGAGACCAAGTCAGAAACGTGGGTATTTGCTTTATTCGATGCACTGGGTGTGTGGGAATTTTCTCCACCAAACACACACCCCTCAGTACCTCCAAAGACACAGTGTTATAGGTAAAATTCATGAATATTCATTACATTCCCCAGGATAGGAGTGGTTATACAAATAATTTCTCAGAAGTCATTAATATCATTAGCATGTGCACCACGCATGCTCTGTATGTCCTGGTGGTCTTTGGAGACCCCCAAAGACCCCTCCAGGGTGAAGGTCCTAGTAGTCTTCATCACAATTCACTTTTCATCCTTTTCCTCTGGAGCATTCGTGGTCCTTCATGGGATATGGCGTTGCGTCCCCGAAAAGCAGCCGAAAGCCCCAATGCCACACCGAAAGGCAGTCGGCTGCGCCAGATGCGCGCCAGGCTGCACCGGGGCGGGGGAGCATGCAGGGGAGGCGTGGAGCTCGGGGGACAGAAGCTCAGCAGGAAACGAGGTGGGACAAAGAAATGTACGGACGCAGTCTGATCTTCCAGGGAATTTATTAGGATCTTCGGGTGAGGGTCCAGGGACGGCAAAAGGGGACGGAGAACAGGGGACAGGCGGAGGGGCTGAAAGCCCATAGACTGCGACCCCGAACACAGGCTTGCAGGGGATTATAAGGGAAGGGAAAAGGGGAGGAGTTAGCTCCAGAGAGCCAACCCGGGAGGGCCAGAGGGAAGAAGGAAAGGGGTCTGCACCAATAGACTTCTGATAGGGGAGGGTACATAATTCAAAAGAACCAATAACATACAGAGCTAAGGAGAACAAAGGAGAAACTTCTGGAACGCAAGCCACATGGGGGGGGGAGAGTGCAGAGCCACTGATACACTTCTACAATGGGATGATTCAGCGGTTTCTGTGCTGGTTTTAAATGCATGCTTGTACATCTTAGCTGATAAGCCATCAGGCCAGAGCTATTATCTACTGTTTGAATTTGAATTAGAGCTCAGCCTTCAGCCCTGGACAGGTGCCGTGCTGGTGGAAGGGGGCAAAAACTCAAAGAAACAAGTGCAAATAGATTTGGGTTTTCTATTTGACCACTTCTTTCTGACCAGCAATCAGTTTCACAACTCCTTTTCTCCCCAGCAACACAGTGTCCTGCATGCAGTGTCCTTGTCCAACCTCCTGTTACATACTAGTAGCCAGACGTGCAGGTTAAACTGTTCCATTCTTATCAAGGTCTCAGTTCCTTGCTTCCTCTGCAGGTTTATCTCTCCCAAGGCTTAACATTCACCGAGGCCAAAAGATCACTGCTGCTATCCATGCTGCTAGGGGCTAATTCCCCCACATTCTCCTCACTTGTAGTTCAACTCCTGTGTTTGATGTTGGTTATATCCATCAGTCTGTAATCTGACATAAAATGCAGTCTGCATTCTTTATGTTTCCTCAGTACTGCAGGTTTTATACCAGAATCGGAGGTTACCATTCCATGTGTTAGAGAGTTTAGGGAACTGAAGGGTTCTTATTTCCCTGCATACACTACAGTACCGTATTTCAATATCACTGCAAAATTTGTGTAGCAAGACTGTTTCAGTAGAAGTCCTGTTTGTTTTGATTTCTTGACAAAACCAAACCAGCTGTCTGGCATCAAGTTTTTAGAGCTGCAGCAACCTAAATGCTATAGTATTACAATCGATATACTTTTTCAAATATTTCAAAACTGTAAAAATGGTGTATTTGAGTCTAGCAACTAGTTTGCTTCTCTCTTTACCTAGATTGCCTCCTTTCTTCAGTGTCCTGAATCTACTTCCCCCCTCCTGCTACACACCATTCCTCTTGTTGTCTGGTGTCAGGTTCAGAGCTGAGGCTTGAAAGTTATGCAGCTCCAGCTGTATATAATTACACAACTTTTGTCCACCTTGATTTCTCTCAGTCAGCTTTTTTATTGAGGAATTCAAGTGTATCCAAACTCTGGGTGTGTTTATACACAGCACTGTTTGGACAATTCCCATTCTTGGCATAAAACCTGCTCATAAGGCAAATATGGCTCTGAGAAAATCTGTGGTAAATGGCCCATTATCCCACTCTTTTCAGTGGCCTCCTTTCTGCTGTTACTACTTATAGTACTTTTAAGATACTGCATCATCATTTTCTCTACATCTCTTCTGGAACATGGTTTACCGTCTTTGAGGTTCTGTTCTTTTCCCTTGCTCACTTTGATTAAAGAAGGTTTGCACCATGCAATTGTGCCAAAGCAGGTTCTTTCACCTGGTGTGCAGGAGCCCAATCCCCACACAGAGGTGAGGTATTTGATTTATTTACAGTCCTGTGCAGAAAGGGGTGCTGGGTGACAAATCCACAAAGCCAACACGACTGCCAAAACTTTTCACTATTGGTTTGCTAAAGTGTATAAAGGCATTAATGTTCATTGGCTGCAAGTTACAAAGCTCTCTTATTAACTAATATTCTATCTTGGTTAAATGATTCCCTCACTTCTTATGCCAAATAGTCCACATACTCAGTCTTTCTCTTCTTTTGGGTTGGGGGGTTTCTTGGGTTGGTGGTCTGTGAGTCACTGTTTGCAATCTTCCCCTGCCAGAATTACCTTTTACCCAGTCAGAGCTGATTCAGCACAGTTGCTGAGTTGGTTTTATTAGTTTCTTCCTTATCTTGGGAGTTCTGCCAAATGTCTTTGTGACCTGTAAATTCTGCATTCTTTGTGTCCACTATCAGTGATAGATCCTTCTCTTCAATCTATGTTAACCTCCCCCTAGGCCTACGATCATTGAAACATGTCAAACCCGAAACCCTAAATAGGCAATTCTACCGACAAGTAATTTATCTTTTTAACACCTGGACATCACAATGACATCTTGCTGAAACAAGATGATGATGGTTTAGGCTTCAAGTGGTGTAATTTTTATAGCAACAGCTTCTCTGTTCCACAGATCCTCTCTCTTGCGTTGTGGGAAGCTCATATTAATGGCAGGTGCATCTTGCCTTACTTGAAAATTATCATCTTAAAATTGAAGTTTTCCACCTTAAAAATCTGCTTGCTGCAGTGGACCACAAAGAAAAACTATTGCTGGAAGAACAGCCTCCTGCTTCAGTCAGGCAGCCCTTGAGATTTGGGACAGGGATATTTGGAGTGTGTCTTGCATGGGAGACAGGAGTTTTATGTGTTTTGCAGTTTGACAGACTTTAAGATAGCTAGTTCCCCAAGACTTAGTCCCGTTCGCAAGATTCTTTGATACCTGGCCGATTTGTCTAAAAATACCATTTATTAGACACAGAACATAACAAACATACAAACATAGAACAGATTGACACACATAGACACACAATGAATACATAATTGCAACACTATAATAGATAAAAATGCAATTATGGGGTAAAACCTTGCTTGAACTATAAAAATAGTTAAAAATGCAAGAAATGCTTGCTTGAGCCAGCTGAAATGCAAGTTAAGAAAGGTACCTATAAGTTAGCCGGAATAATACAATCTAGGAAACTCGATGATCTTACCAAATCCAATTTTTGGAGCTGGGGATGCATCAGCGTCCTCACCCAATCCCTTGGGAAGTAACCACAGAGCTTGCGTCTAAGCTCAGGGGAGAAGACTTTACTTCACGCTCCAATGTCCATGTAGAAAGCTTCTACCTTTCTGAGATTTTGTGAGCTTTTTATAGGATAAAAGTGTGTATTTGTAGTCACTGAAAATTTCTCACATTCTCTCTACATTCCACAGGGGAGTGTCTTTTCAGACTTTCAGTCGCCAGCATTAGATAGCTGTTGAATAGGCTATCAACTTAAGTTGAGCCATCCATTTCTTGGGACTGATCAGAGAGAGAAGGGGGAGGGGGGAGCATCCTGCCACAGAGTGATAGTGATGATGATGATTATGAAATTGTGGGGGACTTCCAAACAAAACTTCTAGGATTTGAATCACTGTATGGGCAGGTGTTCAGCCATCTCCAGGAGAGCAGGGCCCTATCATATGTCACGGTTACTTGGGAAGACAAACACCATCACTCCAAATGTCCCTCCCTTCTTCCTTCTTTTCCCCAGCTTTATATATTGAGCATGATATCATATGGTCTGCAATATCCCTTTGGTCAGTTGAGGTCAGCTGTATGTCCTCCCAGTTTCCCATGCACCCCCCAGCCCCCTTGACAGCATGTCAGTATGAAAAGCAGAAAAGGCCTTGGCTTTGTATATGCCCTACTGAGCAATAACAAACCCATCTCTATATTTAGCTCAATTGGTTAGAGCATGGTGTTAATAACACCAAGGTTGTGGGTTTGATCCCTGTATGGGCAATGCACTTAAAGAGTTGGACTTGATGATACTTGTGGGACCTTTCCAACTCAGAATATTCTGTGATTCTGTGATATTATCAACCCTTTGTTCAGCACAAATCCAAAACACAGCCCCATACTAGCAACTGTGAAGAAAATTAACTCTACCCCAGCCTAAACCATCACAGATGGTTAGAGGCTATGTTGGGTATAGCAATCACAAAATCATGGGAGTTTTTGATTCTCAGAAAAGTAATGAGGGGGATTAGCAGAACTGCTACAATGGACTTCCAGAGGTAAGACTTCTTGTAAATGGGAGCAACATTGGCTAGCTTCCTGCCAGCAGGGAAGACCTTTAGTAGATGATCGAAAGGAGTCCTGCTGTAACATGCTCCAACTCCTTCAGCACTCTGCAATGAATCCCATCAGGCCCCATGAACTTGTGAACATTCAGTCAATATAGCCTGTCCCTTACAATTTCAGTGTCCACAAATGGAAAATCACTGTTCTCACACTCGTGATTCTCCAACTCAGGGGACCAGGCAGCCCAAGGTCCATGAGTATTATTAAAGACTAAAGTCAATAGAACTGCATTGAATGTCTCCATTTTATCCCTATTAATCTGATGACCATCTTTTCTTTAGATTTCCTCTTACTATTGACATAATTTAAAAAGCCCTTCACAACACTGGCCAGTTTCAACTCTAATTGAGTTTTGACCTTTCATGTCTTCTCCCTGCATATATCAATTACGCCTCTAATTTTCCTGCAAAGTCTGACTTCACTCCCAGAGACTGTATAATTTCTTTTTCCTCTTGTGCTCCATGAAGAGTTCCCTGTTCAGCCAAGCTGGTCTGTCCCACTTGCTTGACTTTCAACACGAAGGGATTGCCTGCTCCTATGCCTTTAAAAGGTGTTTTTTCAAAACTGACGAGAACTTGTAGACTCCTAAGCCCTCAAAAGCAGATTCCCATGGTACTCTGCTAAGTAGCTCCCTGAATATCTTAGTTTGCTCTCTTGAAATCCAGAGTAGCAACTCTGCTGACATTTTCCCCTTGTTTTTGTAGTTATATAGACAGCTTCAGAAATGCTCAACATCTCCTTACTGGAAAGTGCATATTTTTAAAACATAAGCATAACTTATGGGACCAAGCATATGACTGTATTTTTTTTTCTTTATTATTTTTTTAAATTTATTTTTGTCAGCTTAATTAACTGCATTCTTCAAGGGCAGGGCTAGTGTAAGGACTCAGCCTTTGTTGCATTACATTACTTGAGGCCTGACGCAGCTATGCTTAAGAGTTTTCTTTTTGTGGAAGCAATGCTTTCTATAATTTCAAGTTGTTCCTTCAGTCTTGCATACTTTCTACAACTTTAGTGATTACTATATAAAAATTAGAAATCACTGCATCACAAATAAAGGTAGGATTTTATTGATCCATTAGGCACCAGCTATTCCTGCTATCAAGAAAGCTTGCTCTACAGAAGTCCATCTTGGTTCTTAAAAATTCTTCATACTTTAGAAAAATGTTTATTCTTTGGCACTCCTCAGTTCTGGATCTACATACATACCATGGAAATTTTCATAATGTTATTAATTCTGTACAAACAGAGACAAAATCTTAAAAACAACTTTGGAAGTGCTCTATATTAAGACAATACTGTACAGGAACATATTTTAACATGCCTCTGATATACTAGCACAAAATGAGCTGTTTAATATATAAACTAATGTGGCATTCATGCTTTCATCTCCCTCATCTGAACTGATACTCAGGGATGGGGAGCAGAATAGACCCCCTGCAATCCAGGAGGAAGTAGTTAATGACCTGCTGTGCCACTTAGACACTCACAAGTCTATGGGACCAGATGGGATTCACCGAAGGGTGTTGAAGGAACAGGCAGAAGAGGTCGTCAAGCCACTCTCCCTCATTTATCATCAGTTCTGGTGCAGTGGGTTGACACTGCCTGGATTCCAGGCACCCACCAAAGCCTCTCTATCACTCTCCTCTGCAGCTGGACAGGGGAGAGAAAATATCACTAAAGGTTCATGAGTTGAGATAAGGACTCACAAAATACCATCACAGGCAAAACAAAATAAAAATATTAATTGAATTTATTACTAAAAAAATCAGAGGAGAATAATGAGAAGTAAAATAAGACCTTAAAAACACCTTCCCCCTATCCCTCCCTCCTTCCAAGCTCTACCTCCTCCCCTCAGCAGCACAAGGAGACATGGGGGTTATGGTCATGCCTATGTTGGGGGCTAGAAAGACTGTAGTGGATTGACCTTGGCTAGATGCCAAGTGCCCACCAAACTGCTCTATCACTCCTCAGGGGGCCAGGGGAGAGAAAATAAGATGGAAAACAACTGGTAGGTTGAGATTAGGCAGTTCACTAAAGCAAAAAAAAAACCCAAACCAAAAGTTTACGCATGCATAAGCAAATAGAAAACAAAGCTTATTCTCTACTTTCCATCAGCAAATGATGTTCAGCCACTTCTTGGGAAGCAGGGCTTCAGCACATGTAGTGGTTGCTCTGGAGGGAAAGCATTGTAAAATAACGAATGCCCCCCATTCCTCCTCCCTCCTTTAGCTTTTATATCTGAGCTGATGTCATATGGTATGAAATATCCTTTTGGTTAATTTAGGTCATCTGGCCTGGTTGTGTCCCCTCCCAGAATCTTGCCCACTTCCAGCCCTTTGATGGGGGTGGAATGTGAAGAGACAGCACTGATGCTGTGCCAGCACTGCTCAGCAGTAGCCAAAACACTGGTGTGTTATCAAAACCTTTCTAGCTACCAATGCAAAACATAGCACTGTGAGGGCTGCTATGGGGAAATGAACTCCAGCTAAGCCAGACCCAATACACCTGGTTAACCAGGGAGGTCACTGACAACTGGAGGTTGGCCAATGTGATGCCCATCCACAAGAAAGGTCGAAAGGAGGATCCAGGGAACTACAGGCATATCAGCCTGACCTCAGCACCAGGAAAGGTTATGGAACAGATTATTTTGAGTGCAATCACATGGCACATACAAGACAACCAAGGGACCAGACTCAGCCAGGATGGGTTTAGGAAAGGCAGGTCCTACTTGACCAAACTGATCTCCTTTTATGACCAGGTGATCCACCTAGTGGATGAGGCAAAGGTTGTGGATGTTGTCTACCTGGACTTCAGTAAAGCCTTTGATACTGTCTCTCACAGCATTTGCTTGGAAAAGCTGGCAGCTCATGCTGCACTCTTGACTGGGTTAAAAACTGGCTGGATGGCCGGGCCCAGAGACTGGTTACATTCAGTTGGCAACCAGTCACTAGTGGGGTCCCCCAAGGCTCAATATTGGGACAAGTCCTGTTTAATACCTTAATTGATGATCTGGACATGGAGATCGAGTGCACCCTCAGTAAGTTCACAGGTGACACTAAGTTGTGCAGTAATGTTCTGCTGAAGGGTGGGAAGGCTCTACAGAAGGATCTGGACAGGCTGGATCAATGGGCTGAGGCCAATGGGATGAGGTTCAATAAGGCAAAGTGCCAGGTCCTGCACTTTGGTCACAACAACCCCATGGGATGCTACAGGCTGGAGGCAGAGTGGCTGGAAAGTGGTGCAGCAGAAAAGGACCTGAGGGTGCTGGTTGACAGCCAGCTGAACATGAGCCAGCAGTTTGCCCAGGTGGCCAAGAAGGCCAATGGCCTCCTGGCTTGTATCAGAACTAGTGTGGCCAGCAGGACTACGGCAGTGATCATTCCCCTCAATTCAGCACTAGCAAGGCCACAACGTGAATCCTGTGCTCAGTTTTGGGCCCCTCACTAAAAGAAAGACATTGAGGTGTTGGATTGTGTATAAAGAAGAACAACAAAGCTGGTGAAGGGTCTAGAGAACAAGTCTTAGGAGAAGATGCTGAGGGAACTGAGGTTGTTAAGACTGGAAAAAATGAGGCTAAGGTTAGACCTTATTGTTCTCTACAACTATCTGAAAGAAGATTGTAGCAAGGTGGGTGTTGGGCTATTTTCCAAAGTAACAAGTGATAGGATGAGAGGAAACAGCCTCAAGTTGCACCACAGGAGCTTTAGGCTAGATATTAGGAAAAATTTATTCACCAAAATGGTTGGCAGGCTTTGAAACAGGCTGCCCAGAGTGATTCCAAAAGATTTTTAGCTTTTTATGTATTCTTCACGTATTTGTAGCTTTGTAGATTGTTAAGGCATGGTTGTAACTTCTAGTACTGTTCCAGCTCTCTTTCCCACAGAGAACTAACTCTTATTGATGCATTCTTGAAATTCTGTTTAGTCTTGTTTGTTAGTTTAGCAAGGAAATTTTATTTTGCACCATGTATCATAGACATAATAAAGGTAGAGTAAGAGGATCAGGAGGGAGGGCGTCAATGGGGCAGAAGCTGGGGGGGGGGGAGATTACCTAACCAACTGCTCTTTTAATTGGACAATATTTGCTAGATATACTAATTGCCCAATCTTATAAAATTGCATTAATCTAATTTGGGGCTCGGTTTTTGCCATATTGTGTACAAGTAAAAGTTTGCTTTTATATTATTATTTTAATGTTATATTATTATTTTAATGTTATTTGGGAAGGTTTTGTTCTATTTCCAGGCATCAAGGGAACTGGTGGAGTCACCATCCTTGGAAGTGTTCAAGAAATAACTGGACATGGCACTTACTGCTAGGGTTTAGTTGTAAGGTGATGTTCAGTCAAAGGTTGAACTCAATGATCTTGGAGGTCTTTTCCATCTTTACTGATTCCATGATTCTATGATAACCTTGGTAATATAAGCAAACTGTTTTCCTGTCAAATGGTTTCCTTACATCATAGTCTTGTATATAACTTTATATACAATCCAAAAGTTGATTACAAGGTAAAATGTTTTTAAAGAGTTTTTCCAAAACACTGAAAGTTAAAAATAACAACAAAGCAGGATTTTTCTTCATAATTTTTAATACCTTTCACTTGTAAATACTGGTTTAAAATTTGTGATTGTACCATGGAAGGACCAACTTCTCTTAATTTTTAAAAATTGATCATTAAGATCATAAAACTATTATAGAACAGTTACACTCTATACACTCGCGGTATTAAAAATATGATTCATGTTTTGAGTCTGTAGATGAATGGTGGCAATTCAAATACAGCCTTATCTGTACAACTTGACAAAAATACAGGTGGACAACCTGATTAATTCAAAGAGAATCTGCACAACTTGACATAAGCCAGCTCAGCCCAATTAAGTAAAAGGTAATTTTTTTCCAAGATATATTAAATTTTTCACAGATAAATTTGTCAAAATAAGATGTTCAGGTTTTCAGACAAGATAACAATTACCATCTCTCATCCTCGTTCCAAATACAAGTTCTACAAAGTCATTTCCTTCAGATCTAGTTCAGCAACATTCAAATTCACCAAATGGACACAGATATTGAGAGAACAATATTTGATGGATAAGAAAACTGTCTTCTCAGCCCTTCAAATTAGTTCAGCTTATGAAAACAGCCATTCTAGAATCATGGGCTGCTTTTGCAAAGACCACAGCTGTATAAATACTACAGATCCTAGCTGTAAAAATGTGGCTACACAGGCCCTTTCTTGAGAACCTTTTCTTTCCCATGCAAAATATGAAAAAATTAAGATGGGTTTTTGTAAATAGTATTTGAACACCTGTGGGGGTGCAGCGGCCCGATGCTGCAGATCCCGAGTCCCCGAGGCCGGCGGTCGGCGTAATCCACGGGGACGCTGCCGAGGATGCCATCGCCCGGGACTCGGAGGAGGCCGGGCCGTAAACCGCTCTCTCCCTCCCCTGGAAAGTTTTTCCTAAGCTTATTGGTTTAAAGTCCGCTTCCCCGCCCCTAGCACCGCCCCCGCTGCTTGCCCTCACTAGAATGTTCTGTTGCCGGGCTTCCCCCATGAGTTGCTTGTAATCCCCTCCCTACTTATATTTCATTTGCTTCCCCGCTTGTCCCTCATGTTGTCCCGGAGCCCCGTTGGCTCCGCCCCTGCTGTTCCTCCCCGGGAAACCCCGTATTTCCCCCTAAAAACCCCTTCCCTTTGTTCTCTCGGCGTGGTGTGGCCGCGACCCCAGCCCCGCCGGGTTCTGCGCCCGGCAGCTGCGTGGACCGCCCCACCCGAGAGCCCCCAGTGTGCCTCCCCCGCGCTGCTTCTCCTTGAATAAACTGCACACTGCTGACTCTCAGCTCGTCGCCCTTTCTTTATCACGGGAAGCGACCAGCGACTCCACGGCGTTCCTGCCCGGCAGGCACCCGCCTCCGCCGCGTGGTCCCTGCCGCTCCAAGGAGCGAGCCTGGGAACACTGAGGCTGATCGTAGCCGCCTCTGGGACAGAGCTGAACAGCCGGGAGGGCTGAGAGCTTGGGCCCAGGTGAGGCCCCCGAGGTCTCCCGAAGCCCCGGAGCTCGTTGGGGCCAGGCGGCCGGACCCCGCCGGACCCCTACAACTTCAAACACCTGCTGTTTTTCCAGATCTGTTTTGATTCAAGACAGTGTGCTTGGAATTGGGTGTTGTAGGACTTCAGCCAATCACCCCAGGGGGTGAGTAACCACTGTCCAATCACCTATGGGCTTTTACCATATATAAAGTGAAATTACAACAATAAATCTGCTGCTGCTGCTTTCACTGGACTGAGTTTGTGTGCTACATTCCGGGTATAACAGCAACATAAAAATACTACAGATCCTTTGACAGGAAGAAGAGAACTTAGAATGCACAGGTATGTGTCAGTGACTGGAAAGAGGGTTGGGTTCAAAAACAGGGGAAATTTTGAAAAACCATAAAAGATCTCTTCTAGAAGAAAAGACCCAATGGCTACTTGCACATAGATGATCTGAGAGGTTGATAGAGAGCTACCTTTTAAAATTTGTTTTTAAAGCAGTCAATTAATACCTATTTCTCAATCCTGCAACTCCTTCTGTATTCTTTAAGAAGTGTCTCACAACTCTGATTGGGCAGGGCCAGCTGTAGTGAAGTACCAGTGCCTTTATCTAAAAGCAAAATATTATTTACAATTAGTATATGTAGTTTAATTTTATTTACAGAATTGCAAAAGTACATCACATTTAGTGCAAATGCAACTAATGATATAAGAATTATATACTGCTTTGTAAACTTCCCATACCTTTGCAAAATAAAGCCATCCAATTAAATTAATGAACAGTTATTTGCTTGTGTTCAACAACTATAAGGAAAGGCAAATATGGAGTTAAACTCTTTCTGTTTTGGACTTTTTTCCTTTTACATTCTCATCGGTAGCTGTGGTGGAATTAACCACTGCTTGGTTGATTTTAAAAGGAAGAAGTACATTTGAGATTTTTTTTTTTAACATTACTATATAAAATATTTACTAGTGATGTAGTAAACATACAACTTTTCATCTTATTTGCCTTACTAGCATTAACATATAGGCACTTTTCTAGATATTCAAATTAATAGAATAAGTCTGTAATAAGGCATATTCCATGTACACCATTAAAAAAAGGCAAATAAAAAGGAAAAAGTTATGGAACATGAAAGTTGCATGCATGTGTAATTGTGTGTTATGTATTATTCCATCTCTACAGAGAAGATGAACAGATAAAGTATTTTTTTCAACACTGTGCAGATCACATTTAATCATTCACCAAATCTTTATTAAATTGCTAATTTTTATTTCTTTTCTGTTACCTACCATATTATATCAAACAAAGATTTCAGTTTTCTTTTGAGGAAAAAAAAATAATCTTGGAACTTTTTCTTGAGATACACAGGTCAGTGAAACACCCAGCAGTCTCTGAAGAGTTTCCAGCTACAATACATGGATAAAAGACCTCAAAGTCTGCCAGAGACTTCTCTTAATGAGCATATCCAGAATCAGAGGCAGGCAAATATCTGACATATAAATTCTCGTAGCAAATAGACAGAACTTTCCAATATGAATTATACATCCTTATAACTGATGAGTTTTTGATTGAGGCAAGTATCAGTGCAACTTATTTTCTACATGAATCTCATAGCATGGCCTTATCAAGATGAGAAAAACACATGCATGATCTGAAAATAATGTACTTATCCTCATTCTAGACTGGGAATGTTGTCCTATGTAGTCAAAATTACTTCAATAAATATTATAGTGTACCTTCTCACAGCTTTGGGAAAGCCCCAGATATCATGCAAATAAAGCAGTCCACATTTATAACGAACAGATGACTTCTAGCTTTCAGGCACTCTCTTGCCCTCTCATACAGAATATTCCTAGAAATTTCTGGATCATATTTAATAGCAGAATTTCTGTAGCACATATTACATAACTAAAAAACCCAATAGAAATATACCTGGAAAAAAAATAAAGCTTTTCACACTCTTACTCCTTCAGGGCCAAAGATCTTCATAAGAGTAAGACAATAGAAGAGGCAAAGTCATAAGGATATTGACAGCCCTCAATTATTACCTGACATTTTATGTAACAAGATGATTCATTATAGGAAAAAATGGCAATGAATTATGATTATACAAAGCAAAACAAAACCTGTTAATAAGTCACTTAGGCTTTACTGAACTCCCTCCCTCCCCACCAAAATACTAGAGTGATTTTTGTGCACGTAAAGCACATAGAGTATGCTATATGTGCATTTGTCTTTTGTGCTTTTTAGACATGCACAAAAACTGCGCTAGTATCTTATGAATGTTGACAGCAAAATTCTGCAAGTTGTTAAAATTAAAGCAGTAACCCCTATTGGTGATTCAAAGCTGTACACATTCGTCCTCTTCTAAAGCAATCAAATAAAATAGCTATATGCATGTTATCAAAACATCGATTGATAATTACACAATGACTCCGCAAGAAAATTTAGGAGAAACCTAGTGTTAAATATTTAGCTTCATAGTGTTGCAGCGCTTCTTGACTTCAGTATACAAACACTGGAACTTCAGCCATAAAAAGACTATAGATCCTTTGTTCCAGCATGGAGTGGTCTATGCACTTATCGGTCACTTCAAGGTGGAGTGCTCACCCAGTCTTGTTCTGATCACTGCAAAGAAAAAAGTAGTGAAAATTTTGAAAACTAATAGGACAATCAGAACTTGTTAAATCCCTTAAATAGTATCAGCACTGCTTTAACCACATTTGAACTGCTGACTTGGGACAACTATGTTTTAAATTATTCACCTGCACTACTTCTCTAACAATATAGAATTAAAAATTAGAACCATTACAGGGCTACCTGTTACACAAGGATGAAATCACAAAGATTTTTGGAGCATGACAACAAATAGAACCTAAAAATAAAGGTAGCCTATGCCATACATAAAAAACAAATAAAACCCCATTTTCATAGAATCATAGAATAGCTTGAGTTGGAATGGACCCACAAGGATCAGTGAGTCCAACTCCTGACCCTGTACAGGAAAACCCCAAGAATCACACCATGTGCCTGAAAGTGTTGTCCAAATGCTTCTTGAACTCAGACAGGCTTGGTGCTGTGACTACTTCCCTGGGGAGCCTCTTCTACAGTCTGACCACCCTCTGGGTGAAGAATCTTTTCCTTATATGCAAGCTACATATCCCCTGACTCAGCTTCATGCCATTCCCTTGGGTCCTATGACTGGTCACCAGAGAAGAGAGATCAGTTGCCTGCCTGCCTGCTTCCACTCGTGAGGAAGTTGTAGACTGCAATGAGGTCTCCCCTAAGTCTCCTCTTGTACAGGCTGAACAAACCAAATGACCTCAGCTACTTGTCATAAGGCTTCTCCTCTAGACCCTTCACCATCATCATGGCTCTCCTTTGGATGCTCTCTAATAGATTTATATGCTTATTATATTGAGGTGCCCAAAACTGCACACAGGACTTGAGGTGAGGCCGCACCAGTGCGGAGTGGGACAATCACCTCCCTTGACCGATTCATGATGCTGAGCTTGGTCACCCCAGCACCTGGTTGACTCTTGTGGTGGTTTTGCTTAGCCCAGAACATCAGCAAGGTATCTTTAACATGTAAGAGAAATTTAAACCCTTCAAAAGCCATTGTGGTAGGCCTGAAGAAGTGTCTGAGGGGTGGGGAGAGGCACAAAGATGGCTCCTGTGTGTCGTGTGTGAAGGTTCGGGAAGTTTTTCACCAAGTCCAGTAGAGCCAATCTCTGATGCCTCTGAAAGTGATGGACATGCTGCTGGCCAAGTCTGGGCCAATTAGAGATGTTAGTTACACCTCTGTGAAAACATATTTAAAAATAAATCAAAACAAAGTAGTCACGCACTTCTTTTTTAGCTAGAGGAGGAGGAGGAGAAAATATGTGAAGGGAGAACAACATGGAGACACCAAGGTAAGTGGAGAAGGTGCTCCAGGTGCTGAAGCTGAAAACCCTCTGCCAGCTGCAGTGAAGACCATGGGGGGAAGCAGGCAGTCTCCCTGCAGCCCATGGAGTCCACAAGGATGCAGAAATCCATCCACAGCCTGTGGGGAGGTGCCCACACCAGAGGAGCAGGTGGATGCCTGGAGGAAGCTGTGATCCAGTGGGAGTCCCATATAAGCAGTTAAAGTTGCAAAAGCCTTGCAAGAGAGAAAAAGGCCTTGTTCCCAGGATGGAAGCAGCCTGGCCTCGGCTTGGAAGTCTGCACTCTATGGACAAAAACCCCATATTGTAGCAGAATTCAGGTGGGATGCTGCTTATGAGATTGCACCCATGCCAAAGAAGTTCACAGAGGACTGTCTCCCGTGGGAGGGACCCCATAGCTAAGTAGAGGACCCCTCTCCCTGATGGACTGACCAGAGAATAAAACCCTTTACCCTGTCCCCTGCCTGTGCTGTTGGTTGGAAAGAGGGAGGGGGGTGAGCAGAGAAATGGTGTCTTAAGAGGGAGGGGTGTGAGTGAAGGAACGGTGTCTGAAGAGCTTATTTTTACTTTTCATTTTTCCACTGACTCTGTTAGGTTAATAAATCACCTAGCAACTTCAAGTTTTCAGCCTGTTTTGCCTTCGGTGCATCCTGCCACCAGTGTCCTATCTTAACTCATGAGTCCAGTGTGTGTGTGTTTAACAGGTTTTTTTTCCCCTTCCCTCTCCTGCACGTCTGCAGCAGGAGAGAGCAGAGGTGCCTGGCATTTAGACAGGGTCAAACCCGGACAACTCTTTTGACTGCCAGGGCACACTCCTGACTCATATTCAATTTGCCGTGAACCCAAACGCACAGATCTCTTTCCATGGGGCTGCCCTCCAGCCTCTTGTTCCCTAGTCTCTATGTACATCCAGGGTTGCCCCATTCCAGATGCAGAATCCATCACTTGCCTTTGTTAAACTTCATACGGTTGGCTCCTCCCAATTTAGTGTCCTCTGCAAACTTACTTAGTATCTCTTTGAGTCCTGTGTCCAAGTCGTTTATGAAGATGTTGAAGAGAACTGGCCCTAAAATGAAGCCCTGAGCTTTAAAATGGAACTTTACTGAAATCCCAAAAGATTGCATCAACTGGCTTCCCTTGATCAACTAGGTGGGCTACCTTGTTGTAAAAGGAAATGAAGTTTGTCAAACTGGACTTTCCCCTCATGAAGCCATGCTGGCTGTGATCAATGACTGCGTTGTCCTTCAGGTGTTTTTCAGTAACTCCCAGAATAGTCTTCTCCATAATTTTACCAGGCACTGAAGTGAGACTGACAGGCCTGTAGTTTCCAGGACCATCCCTTCTTGTCCTTCTTGGAAATTGGGATAATGTTACCCAGTGTCCAGTCAACTGGGACCTCTCCAGATTGCCAAGACCATTGAGAAATCATCGAGAGTGGCCTCGCAATGACATCAGCCAGCTCTTTGAGCATTTTTGGATGAATTTCATCAGGTCCCATAGACTTATAGTAATCCAGCTGGAGCAGCAGATCCTGCACACTTTCAGGGTCAAATGGGAGTTGATCATTCTCACAGTCGTGGTCTTCCAGCTCAGAGCACTGGGACCCCTTTAGCCCATCATCAGTCTTGAAGGAGGCAAAGAAAGCATTAAACAGCTCTGCCTTGTCTATGTCCCTGTTTGTGAGGTGACCATCCTCTTCCTGTAATGGGCCAATGTTATTTCTGCACTGCCTTTTGTTATTAACATATTTTAAAAAACTCTATTGTCCCCCACAGTTCTGGCAGCTTCAACTCCAGTTGAGCTTTCACTGCACGAATTTTCTCCCTACAGTGGCAAGCAGTATCTCTGTAGTCCTTCCCATGTCACCTGACCTTGCTTCCAACATCCATACACCTTCTTTTTTTGCCTTATCTCCAAAAGATCCCTGTTCAGCCAACTAGCCTTCTGCCTCATCTGCTTGACTTCCAACATTTGGCAGTTGCCTGCTCCTGTGCCCTTAGGAGCTGATGTTTAAAAAGTGACCAGCACTGATGGACCCAAGCACCTTCAAAAGCATTTTCCCAGGGAACCTTACTCACTAGTTCCCTGAACAACCTGAAGTCTGCTCTCCTCATTTCCAGGGTTGAATCTTTGCTGGCACTTTTCCTCCTGTCAACAGAGATTTTAAACTCGATCACTTTCATGGTCGCTGTGGCCAAGATGGCTTCCAATCTCCACTTCACTCACAAGACCCTCTCTGTTAGCAAGCAACAAATCAAGGAGGGCATCTTTCCTAATCAGCTCCCTTAGTACCTGTACCACGATGTTTTCATCTAGGCATTTTAGGAATCTCCTGGACTTGTTTGCACCAGCTGTGTGGTTAACATCTGGCAAGTTGAAGTCTCCCATAAAAACAAGGGCAGTTGATTTGGAGGTGTCCTTTAGTTCCTCAAAGAATAATTTGTCGGCATCATCATCCTGGCTAGGTGGTCTATAATAGACTCCCAGGATGACATCAGCATTATTTGTTTGTCCCTTGATCCTTACCCCGAGGCTCTCAACTGTCCCATCACCAACTGTGAGTTCTATATATTCCGGCCCCTCCATTACATACAATGCCATTCTCCCACCTTACCTGCCCTACCAATCCATCCTGTGGAGCCTGTAACCATCTACATATATTAAATCTTATGACTGAATTCATGCCAGAAATACATTTCTAGATCACATACTTCTGTTTGGCCTTTAAATATTTACAATAGCAAATCAAGAATAAAAAAAATGTATACCTGCGAATACTAGAATAAAATAGGCTTTCCTGCTGTTTTCTCTTGCACATATGATGTAAAACGCTTTAAGAATTTTGGATATTCTCGTTTTGCCACTGCCCGTAACACTGATGCCGGTGCCCATCCTCCTGGGTTCACTAGAAGTAGACAGTAAGGCAGGCATTGAAATACAACATATCTGCTAAAAGCTAGAAAAGAAAATTTAAGTTTGTATTCCTGCAATTCTTTCTGAAGTAATAGGTAAGAACAATCAGCAGAATTTAAACCCTTACAGCTTATGTTGCAGCACTTTCTGCTCTTAATACTCTTATTTAGTTCACTTCTACAATGCTATTATTTAGAAAACATTAAACATGATGTGTAGGCTTTGGGGAATGCCCAAATGAAAGATGGTATTCTTTAAGCACTTCCAAAAAACAAAAGAAAGAGTGACTCAAGCTGCTTCTCATTTCAAAGAAAATAGAAGTCAAGCCTTAACTTTTCAATAACTGCTGCATTTGCCTGCAGAGTTGTTACATAGCCAATGTCTTAAAAATTATTTTAAAGCACTTCAAACAAAATTTGCTCTGATTATAAAATATGTTTAAACTAATAGGTCAAATACTTTGCTGGAAAAGATGCCATTTCCCATATAATCACAGTTCAGAACTTGTCAATGACAATATATTTTTTTAAATAATTGTGAAACTTCTAAACAGGAAACAAAGGAGCTTACCCCAGAGTTTAACATCATATAGTATTATTTGTACAGGATTTAATGCAAGTTGTATCACTCCTATATGGCAAAGATTTACTGAACCCAACTTTCAGATTGTGATTATTTAGTAAGCCGTGTAATAGGTGGTCAAAAATAATAAGCAGGTGAGATACTCAAAGTATTTTGCAGCTGCAGGAGAGGAGATAATAGGTATGAAGTTCCAATACTATAATATACTGCTAAATACTGGGTACGGTAACAATACAGTTTGGTTTTCCTAACTTTGCAGTCAATACCAAAGATTCTGTCAGCTAAAATAATAAAATATGTATACTACATTATACTATACAGTTTGCAAACATCCTTTCACAAACATGAATTGTGAAAAAAAGATAGTAATACATGAATAAAACCCCCAAGATCATTACTAAAACTAAAAGCTTATGCCAAGTCATGCCTGCTGCAGACATTTCTTCTGCCTGCCCCACTCCACCCCAAGCTTCTGTACTTAGGACTGAGCTGCACATTACTTTCATTTATTGCTCCCAAAATGCCACACAATCAAAGATCCCATTCACTGATTGATGTAGCACATTAATTTGAGTACTTTTGACCATGAAGACCACAAGTGTGATCCTATATATAAATTTAACAGACAACTGCATCAACAATTTTTTCCCCAGTGTTCAGCTCCAAGGAATTAACATCTATAATTAATGTCATACTGAATAATTTTAGACTTACCATTAGCTACATATGTAATCTTGCATAGGATATTGTCTCTGCTTATTTCCTTATTCCCCTCTGGCGGGCTTACTAAAGTCTGACAAATCATAGCAATATTTATTTTGGCACGGACACAACGATTGTTCATCTGTCAAAAAAAAAAAAATTTGTAAACTTCAAACTAGGTTTATTTCAGCATACTTGAATGCTAGCATTTTAATTTAATGTAAAGTCTAAGGTACTCCAAAAGTTATGTTTCTGGGAGTTTGCAATCTAGCACTACATGTATGTAACATGAATGTGAATGAAATGAAAGGTACATGGTGAATAGGGAAAGGGTTAAACTGAAATTCCTGAATTTCAAGTATCTGCTTGCTTACTACAGTGATTTATTTCAATTATTGTGACAAGTAAGGAAATATATCAAGAATAAGGCATCAGTGTTTACAAATATCAGTTAGTAACTTTTCCATTGTAAGCAGGCAAAGGCATAGTATTCAGCACAGAAACACGACAAAGAAAACAATCATTGCTACTGTCTGACAGAACCAAGGCAGAACTGTGTAAGCTGTGGGTTTAACAGATTCCATATCTAGTTATACAAGCCTATCCCCGTGTCTGACAATACTGAAGAGTTATTTATATGATTCCATATGAAGGAACCTCAGTTCTCTAAAATGTTTTCACCAGAAATTTTGCTTCCATTTTTCTGCAACACCTGAGATCTGCCAACTGTTGAGATAAGGTAAGAAAGTTTTTGGCTCAGAATGCTTTCATCAGGTCATTGTATCATCTGGTATAAACAATCTATTTTTGCATATCCCCCCTCTCTCCCTCCCCTCCCCCCCAGTATTGCAAGAGCATCACACCACATAATAGAAAAATGGCATCTTTAAAGCAGAACTTGATAGAATGAAAGTAATACTTACAGGAGCACTGTCATGTTCCACAGAGAAATTGCAAACAATCCATGTTTCAGGATCATTTTCACTGAATGCTGGTATTTTTCTGATGGCAGACAAATACAGCACATCCCTTTGAGAAGCCGGCCACACTCTCTGCAGAGAAACACCTGAATATAAGCTTTTCCAGTTTTGCAAATTAAGTACTTACTATCCTTAGATAAAGGAAAAAAAACAAACAAGGCAAAACAGGTCAGTCGTTATTTAAGTAAAAAAGTATAATCAAGTTAGTAATTTCATGCAATTTTGAAAACTCAAGCAGAACACACGTGTTGTACAGATGTATATCAGGTTATATGGCTATTCTTAATTTTAAAAACTTAAGGCAAAAGTTTAAGGTCTGTGAAAGGCAGGGAGCCAAGTTGCAATGACTTTTTCAGTAGACAACCAGGAAGAGGCACTTCCCCTCCTGTTCTCTCAATTTCAGGTTTACATTGTAATTAATACTTGTAAGCTACAAACTGAACTAGTGGTTAAGTATAAATAGAAGCATCTACAGTTATTTATGTCTCCATAACTATGGTGAGAGAGTGCAAGAAATACTTATATTATTTCAATAAGTTACTACTTTAATGAGATAGATATGGTAAATTGGTATTATCTAAGAGAAAGTTTCAGAAGCAAAGTGTGATAAAATAAAGCAAAACTATACAGAAGCCATTTTCCTGACCGTCAATATGGAAAAAAGTCTAGCTTTTACCACAACACTATACAGTTCATACAACTGTGTTATTCAAAAATCAGTCTGCTGTTCCAGCAGTTTTAAGATAACCACATTACCAGTTTAAAAAAACCCCAATTGTTTCAATGTTTGAGTATACTAATACTCAGGATCATGCAAGATTAAAAATGAATGTGTACACTTCAATCCCAATTTTTTTAGAACCTGTTAGGTTATAGTTATTGGATTATAAATCAAATGAACATTTTAGTAAAGCTAAATCAGAACTGCTTGGGGTGAAAAACCATAATGAAGTTAAAAGAACAAATGTTGTACCAGGAATTATATGACCTCATAATGCAAATGCAGACGCAAATTAATTGTGGTCAACAATAGCTTGCATTATTTCAACAAAACATATGATACAGGGGTAGGGGTTTCTTCCTTGTAGTCAGTGTCAATTTATTGCTTCAGTTTTCTTGAGATTAGCCTTGCCTTGCTGCCAGTGATATATTTAAGAGATTAAAAACAGTCCTCATTTTTTTTACAAACTCTATCAGATAGATACACAAACAATTATGCTATCAAGCCAAGTCTGAAAAATTAACAAAGTTGCAGTTTAATAGAGAAGTTGTGCTGAACTGTTGTTCTGGATAATATTTTAAGTTGTTAAGATGGTAAAGTATTTCAGAATAGATTAGAACACATATACCGCAGACTGTCTCACTAAGGTGTGTATATAGGTGAAGTGTTATTACCTTATGCATCTGGTAAATGATGATGGCATTATCAGCTAAATTTTCCACAACATGAAAATTTTCAATTGTTGCTAAGGGAAGGAGAAATAAAAATCCATCAGTAAACAAGCACAGATATTAGGTCAATGTTATAAACTATATGCTTGCTGATAAACATGAAAAGCTTAAGAATGGATTCCTTACTTTCCCAGTCATTACGAACATCAACATCCCAGAAGTAGTGGCAAACTTCGCGCCCTGTTACCCCTTTAACAGCATGCGTTGCTTTCAAAGGATCTAAAACTATTCCATTCTCTTCCACCTCTCTTCTGTACACCTATGGTCAAATACAAAGAAAGAAATGAAGAAGAGTAATTGCCAAAAGTGCTCATGTTTTATTATTTAAAATTTCATCAGCTTTGATAAAAACTTACCCAGAAGACTAACAAATGAATAATTTGCCATTCAGTGTTCTATGGAAACTACCAATGCAGTTACTCTTGCAAGGCACTTCACATGAGAATACCAGTAGTTTGAAAAATTTCCACCAAAAAAAAAAAAAAAAAAATCATAGAATAGCTTGAGTTGGAATAGACCCACAAGGATCAGTGAGTCCAACTACTGACCCTGTACAGGAAAACCCCAAGAATCACACCATGTGCCTGAAAGTGTTGTCCAAATGCTTCTTGAACTCAGACAGGCTTGGTGCTGTGACTACTTCCCTGGGGAGCCTCTTCTACAGTCTGACCACCCTCTGGGTGAAGAATCTTTTCCTTATATGCAAGCTACATATCCCCTGACTCAGCTTCATGCCATTCCCTTGGGTCCTATGACTGGTCACCAGAGAAGAGAGATCAGTTGCCTGCCTGCCTGCTTCCACTCGTGAGGAAGTTGTAGACTGCAATGAGGTCTCCCCTAAGTCTCCTCTTGTACAGGCTGAACAAACCAAATGACCTCAGCTACTTGTCATAAGGCTTCTCCTCTAGACCCTTCACCATCATCATGGCTCTCCTTTGGATGCTCTCTAATAGATTTATATGCTTATTATATTGAGGTGCCCAAAACTGCACACAGGACTTGAGGTGAGGCCGCACCAGTGCGGAGTGGGACAATCACCTCCCTTGACCGATTCATGATGCTGAGCTTGGTCACCCCAGCACCTGGTTGACTCTTGTGGTGGTTTTGCTTAGCCCAGAACATCAGCAAGGTATCTTTAACATGTAAGAGAAATTTAAACCCTTCAAAAGCCATTGTGGTAGGCCTGAAGAAGTGTCTGAGGGGTGGGGAGAGGCACAAAGATGGCTCCTGTGTGTCGTGTGTGAAGGTTCGGGAAGTTTTTCACCAAGTCCAGTAGAGCCAATCTCTGATGCCTCTGAAAGTGATGGACATGCTGCTGGCCAAGTCTGGGCCAATTAGAGATGTTAGTTACACCTCTGTGAAAACATATTTAAAAATAAATCAAAACAAAGTAGTCACGCACTTCTTTTTTAGCTAGAGGAGGAGGAGGAGAAAATATGTGAAGGGAGAACAACATGGAGACACCAAGGTAAGTGGAGAAGGTGCTCCAGGTGCTGAAGCTGAAAACCCTCTGCCAGCTGCAGTGAAGACCATGGGGGGAAGCAGGCAGTCTCCCTGCAGCCCATGGAGTCCACAAGGATGCAGAAATCCATCCACAGCCTGTGGGGAGGTGCCCACACCAGAGGAGCAGGTGGATGCCTGGAGGAAGCTGTGATCCAGTGGGAGTCCCATATAAGCAGTTAAAGTTGCAAAAGCCTTGCAAGAGAGAAAAAGGCCTTGTTCCCAGGATGGAAGCAGCCTGGCCTCGGCTTGGAAGTCTGCACTCTATGGACAAAAACCCCATATTGTAGCAGAATTCAGGTGGGATGCTGCTTATGAGATTGCACCCATGCCAAAGAAGTTCACAGAGGACTGTCTCCCGTGGGAGGGACCCCATAGCTAAGTAGAGGACCCCTCTCCCTGATGGACTGACCAGAGAATAAAACCCTTTACCCTGTCCCCTGCCTGTGCTGTTGGTTGGAAAGAGGGAGGGGGGTGAGCAGAGAAATGGTGTCTTAAGAGGGAGGGGTGTGAGTGAAGGAACGGTGTCTGAAGAGCTTATTTTTACTTTTCATTTTTCCACCGACTCTGTTAGGTTAATAAATCACCTAGCAACTTCAAGTTTTCAGCCTGTTTTGCCTTCGGTGCATCCTGCCACCAGTGTCCTATCTTAACTCATGAGTCCAGTGTGTGTGTGTTTAACAGGTTTTTTTTCCCCTTCCCTCTCCTGCACGTCTGCAGCAGGAGAGAGCAGAGGTGCCTGGCATTTAGACAGGGTCAAACCCGGACAACTCTTTTGACTGCCAGGGCACACTCCTGACTCATATTCAATTTGCCGTGAACCCAAACGCACAGATCTCTTTCCATGGGGCTGCCCTCCAGCCTCTTGTTCCCTAGTCTCTATGTACATCCAGGGTTGCCCCATTCCAGATGCAGAATCCATCACTTGCCTTTGTTAAACTTCATACGGTTGGCTCCTCCCAATTTAGTGTCCTCTGCAAACTTACTTAGTATCTCTTTGAGTCCTGTGTCCAAGTCGTTTATGAAGATGTTGAAGAGAACTGGCCCTAAAATGAAGCCCTGAGCTTTAAAATGGAACTTTACTGAAATCCCAAAAGATTGCATCAACTGGCTTCCCTTGATCAACTAGGTGGGCTACCTTGTTGTAAAAGGAAATGAAGTTTGTCAAACTGGACTTTCCCCTCATGAAGCCATGCTGGCTGTGATCAATGACTGCGTTGTCCTTCAGGTGTTTTTCAGTAACTCCCAGAATAGTCTTCTCCATAATTTTACCAGGCACTGAAGTGAGACTGACAGGCCTGTAGTTTCCAGGACCATCCCTTCTTGTCCTTCTTGGAAATTGGGATAATGTTACCCAGTGTCCAGTCAACTGGGACCTCTCCAGATTGCCAAGACCATTGAGAAATCATCGAGAGTGGCCTCGCAATGACATCAGCCAGCTCTTTGAGCATTTTTGGATGAATTTCATCAGGTCCCATAGACTTATAGTAATCCAGCTGGAGCAGCAGATCCTGCACACTTTCAGGGTCAAATGGGAGTTGATCATTCTCACAGTCGTGGTCTTCCAGCTCAGAGCACTGGGACCCCTTTAGCCCATCATCAGTCTTGAAGGAGGCAAAGAAAGCATTAAACAGCTCTGCCTTGTCTATGTCCCTGTTTGTGAGGTGACCATCCTCTTCCTGTAATGGGCCAATGTTATTTCTGCACTGCCTTTTGTTATTAACATATTTTAAAAAACTCTATTGTCCCCCACAGTTCTGGCAGCTTCAACTCCAGTTGAGCTTTCACTGCACGAATTTTCTCCCTACAGTGGCAAGCAGTATCTCTGTAGTCCTTCCCATGTCACCTGACCTTGCTTCCAACATCCATACACCTTCTTTTTTTGCCTTATCTCCAAAAGATCCCTGTTCAGCCAACTAGCTTTCTGCCTCATCTGCTTGACTTCCAACATTTGGCAGTTGCCTGCTCCTGTGCCCTTAGGAGCTGATGTTTAAAAAGTGACCAGCACTGATGGACCCAAGCACCTTCAAAAGCATTTTCCCAGGGAACCTTACTCACTAGTTCCCTGAACAACCTGAAGTCTGCTCTCCTCATTTCCAGGGTTGAATCTTTGCTGGCACTTTTCCTCCTGTCAACAGAGATTTTAAACTCGATCACTTTCATGGTCGCTGTGGCCAAGATGGCTTCCAATCTCCACTTCACTCACAAGACCCTCTCTGTTAGCAAGCAACAAATCAAGGAGGGCATCTTTCCTAATCAGCTCCCTTAGTACCTGTACCACGATGTTTTCATCTAGGCATTTTAGGAATCTCCTGGACTTGTTTGCACCAGCTGTGTGGTTAACATCTGGCAAGTTGAAGTCTCCCATAAAAACAAGGGCAGTTGATTTGGAGGTGTCCTTTAGTTCCTCAAAGAATAATTTGTCGGCATCATCATCCTGGCTAGGTGGTCTATAATAGACTCCCAGGATGACATCAGCATTATTTGTTTGTCCCTTGATCCTTACCCCGAGGCTCTCAACTGTCCCATCACCAACTGTGAGTTCTATATATTCCGGCCCCTCCATTACATACAGTGCCATCACACCCCCCCCAACTCACCTGCCCTGCCTAGTTGTCCTGAATCAAGCTGCCTTTTTTATTACTATGCACAAGAATGCATACAAGCACAGTGGAGCAGCCAACAGTAACTTGCTACCAAGTAAGGTTTTCATACATTGAATTTGCTCACCATGTTGATACAAAGTTTTAAGTAGGAGAAAATGCGAAAGGAATCTGTAAAGACAAAGCTATTGCTAGTGCTGCGTAAGATTTTGCTGAATATATTAGAAGCTGTAGCTTGTGTGGTCTTCAGTCTTAAGTTCAACAATGCTGTTCTCAGAGAGGAGTTTTAACAGCATAACTTGCTTAGTAATAGTATTCAAAGAGAATAAAAAATCTCTCTTCACAGCATATCATCTTATATAAGCAAAAAAACAAATGCTTACCTTCATTTCTCCTTCTTCTACCACTAGCTGCCAATTGGCATCTCCTCCTACATCTTGCAAGGAATATATCATATGGTTTTGTACCGTCTCTTCTACCTTTAAAGGAAAAATTACATATTTTTAAATCATTCCTTTCATCTTCTTGGGCAGGGGGCTGTACAGTATTTGAAGCCATAAGTCAGTATTTCAAATCCTATGCAGGAGCTGAACTTGGACAATAGAGCCTTTTAATACAGGTTAATATCAAGGAGATACTTCTTGCCTTCAGAAGAAAAAAGCCAAAATCTTGATTCAACTTCCAATTTCATTCTTTATGGGTTCTTCCCTATCCTTCCTTTGTACCTTTAAACTGTCAAAACTCACTATTTCTACCTGAGACAGTTTTATTTAGCATGTAGGAAATTACTTCTGGTATCTCCAAATAGAATTACAGTGCATTGTAGGACTTGAAAGCCAATATTCACTGAAGAGCATTTAAAAAGATGAGGGGGAGGAGACAGACAAATGAGCTCTAAAAAAGTAAATGCATATCAGAAGTTATATTGAAATAGCAGTGAGGGAAACAGTGATGAGAAAAGCATGCCTATTCTGTTTCATTGGCATCTTTGTACAGTTGCCAACTAGAAAAACAGAACAGAAATGCTTACATTCAAAAAAGTTTTGATGATGGAGAAACTCCACTATTTTAAAATAATAATTTAAAAATACTTAGCTACATAGTTGCCTGCTTTTCTTAAAGGTCAAATATTTGATACACTTTTATCAAGCTATGTGAATACTTTTTTTTTGTTCGAAATAATGGGCATGAAAAGGGGGGGGGGGCGGGACAGGAAATGAATTTTTATTTTAAATCGACAGCCTTGTTATATCTTTCTTTTGTGTCTGTCCACCCATTTCCAAATCCTATACTCCCCCAAATAAAAATGGACAAAAAGCTAAACTATCCATTGCTGTGTAATGTTTACAAGTGCTGAAAACAATTTAATGATGTTTTTTTACCTAAAAGGTAGGTGACTACTAAAACTCATCACATCAAATAAGTCCATGTAATTGACATTATTTTCCTGAATCAGTAGAAATTTCTTTTTTAAAGAGGAATTGCATTGCAAGCAAAGGTTAGTCAATTGACCAACATACAGATTAGTCTAAGAACTATATAATCACAAGATTAATAGTCTGAACCAATGGGTGGTTTTTGTACAACTTGAAGAAAAAAGTAATTGAATCAAGTCAAAATCCTCAAAATACAACATAAAAATTAAATCCTTTCAACAGAAATGCTACTTTTTCTTATTTTAACTATAGAATTCTCTACAGAAACCACGTTATCAGTCCAGTTTTGGGGATTTTCTTTCTTTAAGTTTTTGGGTTTTTTTTAAAGTTATAATGAAGTATAAACATCCACAAGATTTGTGTTTCTGCTTTTAGACAGGCCATCTTTTCCTGCCACTTCCTAACAGGTTTCTTGCCAAATATTCTTCTAATTTTTTTTCCAGGGAAACAATGACACAGTACAAGCGAAGCCAGGTAAGAATGTGAGCAATTTAAATATTCAATTTGCTTGCTCTAGGTCACACTTCTTTCAGAAAGGAATCCTCGCTATGGTCCTGCAACTTTATCTACAACATATTCAGGGTCCCTATCTCCTCCCTAGTTCCTAATCTATTAGGGACAAAGCTGGCTTGTATGTGTTTGTTTTTTATTTTGCTGCCTTTTGCTTTATGCCAAATGCAGAGGGAGGAGGAGAATAGCAAAGAAAGAAGAGAATGAGGCATAGACAGGAGAATCAGAGAATCATAGAATACCTGAGTTGGAAGGGACCCACAAGGATCACAGAGTCCAACCCCTGGCCTTGCACAGGACAACCCCAAGAATCATACAATGTGCCTGAGTACAATCTAAACAGTTTAAGGCCTTTGGAATTGTTCAGCATTTAGCCCCCTGACTTCCTCTGAAAACTTGAAAGGCATTTCAAATTTGTTTCACTCCCTCTCTTCTCCCAGTGAAGTTTCATTCCTGCTAATACATCTTTCAGACAGCTTCCCCTTAGTTTTGGGAAAGGAGAGGTATTATCATTGCAGCTTTCAGAGGAGAGAGAATGTTGTTTTTTACTAATAAGCAATTACTTCTATTTGAATAGGTAATTACAGAGCCTAGAACTGCCTTGTGCATACAATCTGTCCAAACTGTGATCTACCTGCTGGTTGCTGTCAGCCTGAACTTTAGGTTAACAGCCTAACCAGGGTGATCTGAAGGTGCTTGAAAGTCTAAAAAACACTACCCGGCGGAATGAAGAGAGAATGTGAGAAATTTTTAGTGACCCCACTTGGCATATTCTGATCCTATAAAACACACATGAAATCTCAGAAAAGATAGAAGCATTTCTACATGGATACTGGAGCGTGAGGAAAAGCCTCACCCCAGAGTCTGGACGCAGCTCTGTGGTAACTTCTTGCAAGATTGAGAGCGGATTCTAATGTATCCCAGCACCAAAATTGGATTTTGGTAAGATGATTGGTTTTCTGAATTGTATTATTCGGCTAACTTATAGGTACCTTTCTTAACTTGCATTTTTAACTATTTTTATAGTTCAAGCAAACTTTTGCCCCATAATTGCATTTTAGCTATTATATTTTTGCAATTATGCATTCATTGTGTGTCTATGTATGTCAATCTGTTCTATGTTTGTATGTTTGTTATTTTCTGTGTCTAATAAATGGTATTTTACATCATATTAGACTAATCAGCCAAATATCAAAGAACCTTGCGAATGGGACTGAGTCTTGGGGTGCTAGCTACCCTAATCTGTTGCCAAAAGTCTGGCAAACTGCAGAAACTCATAAGGCTCTTATCTCCCCAGTAACACATAAATGGCGTAGTCGGCAGGCTATTTGGCAACGATGTGTGAATTAACAACAAAGGAGCTAACACCTTATTTTGCGGAGGGTCAAAATCCACATAGCTATGCGTAGCTCTCTATATTGTGTAGTATATAAGTGTCTAGCTTCTTTGTGCTGTTATCTCTTACGTCTAATAAACCATTTTTTATTAGACCAAAATCAACTACCATAAACCTGCAATCGACACTGGGTTTAGAGAGTGCTGGTCACTCTAAATAGATGACTGCCAATTCCCAAAGGCCTAGGCAATCAGCAAAAAAGTCTATCAACCCTCTGTCTATAAGAAAAATTTGTGACAAACAATTATCAGCAAAAAACTTACAAAAAACACAGATGTTACACTCTGCCAGTCAGAAACTGGCCTAAAGTAAGAAAAAATAAATATCCTCTCATGCACTCACTTTATACCTACGAGTTGCATGTAATTGGCAAACAAAAAAGATAAAAGAAATTCCAAACTTAATAACACCACCTGAGAATGAAAATAATGAAATTCAGAAAAACTCTAAGGAAATAAGTGATTCAAATGTTGAATTGAATCCTCACAAAAGCATAAAACCCCTGTCTCTAAAAAAAAAAAAAATCTCTTTAGTACAAACAGTGGGGGGGGAAAACGGCCGAATAAACTCCGCTGCTTCAGAAGGAAAAAAAAACTCCAACCCCCTCTCTCTCTCCCTCTCACATTCCTACATACCTTTCACAAACCTCTAAACCCTATGTTTACTGTTATTTCTTTTCGTATATTATCAATATGCTTCAAAATTTTTTGCGCGTCCATGTAGCGTGTGTGAAAATAGATAAATTAAATCATGTCGACGCGTATATAAAACACAGGGACATCTGTACAGGAAAATAAAAGTGTGAATGTAAGATAAGAGTGAAGTGAGAAAGAAGGTGTGTGAAATGCCTGTTGAATGCTACATCTTTCTGTGTACCTGTAAAATCTCTTAAAGATCCTCTTAAAAATTCCTGTGCTTTATAATAAAGACCTCTTTTTGTGCTAAATTTTAGCAGTTGCAAAGTTAAAACATGATTTTTTACTACCTGTTTAGTAGTGTTGGTGTGAAAACAAACCAGCGGGAGACCACAAGTCAGGATTAAAATTAATAGGAAAAATTAAAAAGAAGTGAAATAATACAAGGAATAGCACTGACAAAGTCAGATACAACCCAACACCTGGTTAGGGTGGTGGCAGCAGTCCAAATGAAGTAGTTCAGTTGAAGTGGTGATTCCGTGAAGGTCTGGTCTCCTCTTGAAGGTCCAGTGGTAGCTCTTGTTCTCTGAAAATTCACTAGACAGAGCTAACTTAAGCAGTTTTTAAGGCCAGGTTATATCCAGGTGGGAATGCTTGGCTCCTCCCTCCTGGGTGGAGCATTTAACAATAGGATGAGATAAGTCCATGAGTCGTGTGGTGGTTTCTTGATGGTCCATTGTCTGTTATCAGGGGCGGGCCATTAGCAGGTGATAACAGCTGATGGCCCACAGCTGGTGGTAATAGAATACTTAAATACATCTATATTGTAACCTAGCACATTATCCACCCCTTATTCTATTACCATCTCCATCACTGCCTAGTTTTTACACACAGTTCTCACTTAAGATTAGGTCTCCTTGTGGTACACAACGGGTTTCCCCATCTGCCTGCATCACCCACCAAGTGTAACCAGGTCCTTGGGCAAAAACAACCCCACGGATGGGTTTGCCTTTGCCTGAGGTGGGACTAATCCAAACAGTCTTTCCTAAAATACCTCTCATGTGTACCACAGGGACTTTATCTCTGTCCACTGTGTGCAAAGGTTCGGACTGGGCAGGACCGGCTCGATTGATGGAGCCTCTTGTGTTGACCATTCAAGTGGCCTTTGCTAAGTTCAGTTCCTAATTTTTGAAGGTTCCCCTTGCCAAGTGCCTTCAGAGTTGTCTTCAGTAGTCCATTGCACTGTTCAACTTTCCCGGCAGCTGGTGCATGATAGGGGATATGGTATATCCATTCAATTCCGTGTTCTCTAGCCCAGGTGCTTATGAGGCCGCTCTTGAAATGGGTTCCATTGTCAGACTCGATTCTCTCAGGGGTGCCATGTCTCCACAGGACTTGCTTTTCCAGGCCCAAGATGGTGTTCCGGGCAGTAGCATGAGGCACAGGGTAGGTGTCCAACCATCCCATGGTTGCTTCCACCATGGTCAGCACATAGCGCTTTCCTTGGCGGGTTTGGGGAAGGGTGATGTAGTCAACTTGCCATGCTTCCCCATACCTATACGTTGACCATCGTCCACCGTACCACAGAGGATTCACCCGCTTGGCCTATTTGATTGCAGCGCAGGGCTCGCAGCTGTGGATGACCTGTGAGATGCTGTCCATGGTCAAGTCCACCCCTCGGTCACGAGCCTATCTGTACATTGCATCTCTCCCTTGATGACCAGAGGCATTATGGGCCCAATGAGCTAGAAATAATTCTCCTTTGTGCTGCCAGTCCAGATCCACCTGTGACACTTTCACCTTGGCAGCTCGGTCTACCTGCTCGTTGTTACGATGCTCTTCCTTAGCCCGACTCTTAGGTACATGTGCATCCACGTGTCGAACTTTCACGGTCAGCTTCTCTGCCCAGGTGGCGATGTCCTGCCAAATCTCAGCGGCCCAGATGGGTTTTCCTCTGTGCTGCCAGCTGGCCTTTCTCCAGCGATCTAACCATCCCCACAGCACGTTGGTTACCATCCAGAAGTTGGTGGAGAGATAGAGCCTTGGCCATTTCTCTCGTTTGGCAATATCCAAAGCCAGCTAGACGGCTTTAAGCTCCGCAACCTGACTCGATCTACCTTGTCCCTCGGTAGCTTGTGCAACTCATCGTGTGGGGCACCATACTGCAGCTTTCCATTTTCGATCTGCGCCTACAATTCGGCAGGAGCCATGGGTGAAGAGGGCGTAACGTCTTTCACTCTCCGGCAGCTCGTTATACCAGGGATGCTTCCTCAGCACGTGTTACTTGCTCCTCTGCTTCTTCTGAAGATAATCCAAAAGTCTCACCTTCAGGCCAGTTTGTCATAATTTCCAGAATCCCAGGGCGATTCAGGTTTCCAACACAGGCGTGCTGTAGGATGAGGGCAATCCATTTGCTCCATGTGGTGTCAGTGGCATGGTGGGTAGAGGGAAGCTTTCCTTTGAACATCCACCCCAGCACTGGCAGCCAGGGTGTGAGGAGGAGTTGTGCTTCTGTGCCGATTACCTCTGAGGTGGCTTGGACACCGTCATAGACTGCCAGGACTTCCTTCTCGGTGGAAGTGTAGTTAGCTTCGGACCCTCTGTAACTTTGGCTCCAGAATCCCAGTGGTCGGCCTCGGGTCTCACCAGGCACCTTCTGTCAAAGGCTCCAGGACAGACCACGGCTCCCAGCTGCAGAGTAAAGCACATTCTTTACCTCTGGTCCCGTCCTGACTGGGCCAAAAGCTACTGCATGAGCAATCTCCTGTTTGATCTGGGCGAAGGCTTGTTGCTGTTCAGGGCCCCAGGGGAAATTGTTCTTCTTGCGGGTTCTGAGGTAGAGAGGACTCACGATCTGGCTGTACTCAGGAATGTGCATTCTCCAAAAGCCTATGGCACCTAGGAAAGCTTGCGTCTCCTTTTTGCTGGTTGGTGGAGACATCGTGGTGATCTTATTGATGACCTCAGTAGGAATCTGACACCGTCCATCTTGCCACTTCACTCCCAGGAACACGATCTTTCGGGAAGGCCCCTTGACTTTGCTCTTCTTGATGGCGAAGCTGGCTTCCAGGAGAATCCGGATGATTTTCTCTCCTTTCCCAAATACTTCCATTGCAGTGTCCCCCCACACAATGATGTCATCAATATACTGCAAATGTTCTGGAGCCTCACCCTTTTCCAGTGCAGCCTGGATCAGCCCATGGCAGATGGTGGGACTGTGCTTCCACCCCGGGACAGTCGGTTCAATGTGTACTGCACGCCCCTCCAGGTGAAAGCAAACTGAGGCCTTCACTCTGCTGCCAGAGGAATGGAGAAAAAGGCATTGGCAATATCGAAGGTTGCATACCACTTTGCTGCCTTGGATTCCAGCTTGTACTGAAGTTCCAGCATGTCCGGTACAGAAGCACTCAGTGGTGGCATGACTTCATTCAGGCCACGGTAATCTACCGTCTGTCTCCATTCTTCACTGGATTTACGCACCAGCCATATGGGGCTTTTAAAGGGTGAAAGGGCCTTGCTGACCACCCCTTGCCTCTCCAGTTCCCGAATCATCTTATGGATGGGGGCCACAGAGTCTCTGTCAGTGCGGTATTGCCGGCGATGCACTGTTGCTGTAGCAATTGGCACCCATTGTTCTTCAACTCTCAGCAGTCCTATGGCAGATGGGTTGTCTGAGAGACCAGGCAGGGTATTCAGTTGTCTTATGTCTTCTGTCTCTACGGCTGCTATCCCAAAAGCCCAGCGATGTCCCTTTGGGTCTTTGAAATATCCACTCCTGAGATAGTCTATGCCAAGGATGCATGTGGCCTCTGGACCAGTCATGATGGGGTGTTTCTGCCACTCGTTCCCAATTAAACTCACTTCAGCTTCCAGTACAGTCAGCTGCTGGAATCCTCCTGTCACCCCAGAAATAGAAATGGATTCCGTCCCCACATACCCGGATGGCATCAGAGTGCATCGAGCGCCGGTATCAACCAAAGCCGTATATTTTTGTGGGTCAGACGTGCCAGGTCATCGGATCCACACAGTCCAATAGATCCGGTTATCCCTTTCCTCTACCTGGCTAGAGGCAGGGCCCCTCTAATCCTGGTTGTGGTACATGATGCTCTCTTCCTCTAAACGTGTTCCTGAGGTCTCTTCAGGAGGATCAGTCATATTATCATTCCCATACTGTCTGGGGTTCTGTCCAGAAGTGACCAGAGCAGTGTTGAACATAGACGAGCCTCCTGAGGTGGATGTTTCTCTTTTCAATTCGCATACCCGGGCTGCTAAGGAGGAGGTGGGTTTCCTATCCCACTTTCTCATGTCTTCTCCATGCTCCTGTAGGAAAAAACAGAGGTTACCTCACGGAGTTTGTCTTCTTTCCCTGGCTGGGGGGATGTCTGCTCCTGATGGCAGAGACTCTTGTTGGTTCTGGCAAGGCATGGTAAATTCCTCCTTTGAGCTCTTTCCTTAGTTTCCGGTGGCCCTCTTCAATCAAGTTCCGGACTTGCTCAGCCAGCTTTGTTTCCACCGATTAGACATGGGTGCGTAGTGGGGCTGTGACGGTGTCTTTGTAAATTCTCAGTTTGTTGACTAACATGCCCACCTTGTCCTCTCCTTCCCTCCGCTGCAGCGTCGCCAGGTAACGAGAGTATATATCTGGTCCGAGCCATGCAAATCTTAGCCACATTTGTGAAGTGCACTGGACGTTATCTGGGCTCTTAGGGAATCTCTCGTCTTCTGAGAAAATGATCTCTAGCACAGCCAATTCCCTCAGGCATCGGATACCTTGTTCTATCGTGCTCCATTTTCTTTGGTACATCTGGAGGTCTTCTTTACAGAGGTATCTGTCCCATACACTTGCCAGCAATCACCGCCAGAGGCTGAGTTTCCTGGGTTCTCCCAATCCCCCGGTCAATGACCACATCCCGGGACAGGGATCCCAGCTGCCTAGCCTCACTTCCGTCCAGAATGGTGTCGTTAGCTGTGGCGTCCCAGATGTGGAGCAGCCAGGTCAGGATAGACTCGTTTGCCTGATGGGTGAATTCCCTCCATAGGTCACTCAGCTCCCTCAGGGATAGAGAGCAAGTGATGATCTCCGGCTCTGTCTCTTCTGCTGGGTGCGGTGGTCCTGCCGCATCCTCGTCAGCCACTATGCAGACTGATTTGCTCTTGGATTTCTTTTTCTGGACAGGGGCAACTGCTACTGGCTTCGACTGTTCTGGTTCGGTGACGGTCTGTGTTGAGATGTTGACTGCTCTTTGGTTCTTTTCCTATTGGTGGCAGTTTGCGTGGATGTGGTGCCTGCTGACTTGCTTCTTTTCTCCTCTTCATCAATGCCATGGGTTTGAGACCGGAAATTGCCAGGAGGATGCACGAAAAGAGGGCAACCAGGCTCCAAGCTTAAAGTTGCAAAAAGTGTTTAATTACCTAACAGAGTTGGAGGATAAATGCAGGCAAGAAAAAACTTTTCATACAGTTTTTGTTCACTCCCCCCTCCCTCTTAAGAACCTACAATATTCACCCCCTTTCCTCCTTTACAGTCAACAAGCTGGGGGGGGGGGACAGGGTGTGGGGTCTCTTTTCAGTCCACAGAGCAGATTCTCAAATTTACTCATCACCACAATTCTTCTACTACAAATACTCTTTATCTCTACTTGTTTCTCTCTCTCTTCAGACAGTTTTTTTCTGCTCTCACCCCCACCCTCTTAAGAAGCAGTCTCTGCACTCACCCCCCCCCCCTTTCCCTCTTTCCAAACCAGCAACACAGACAGGGGGCAGGTTAAGGGGTCCTCTGGTCAGTCCAATCAGGAAAAGAGGTTCTCTACTTAGCCACGGGGTCTTTCCCACAAGAGACAGTCCTCTGGGAACTTCTTTGGCGTGGGACCAATCTCACGAGCAACATCCCGCCCGAATCCTGCTGCAACGTGAGTCTTTTTGTCCATAGGGTGCTGTGCAGACTCTCCCAAGCCGAGGCCAGGCTGCTTCCATGCCAGGAGCAAGGAAAAAAGCCTTTCTCTCCTTTGCAAGGCCTTTTGCAGTTTTAACTCTTAGATGAGACTCCCACTGGTTCACAGTCTTTTCCAGGCATCCACCTGCTCCTCTGGCGTGGGCTGTGGGTGAATTTCTGCATCCCTATGGACTCCATGGGCTGCAGGAGAAACTTCCTGCTCCCCCCATAGCTTTCCCCATGGCTAGCAGAAAGTTTTCAGCTCCTGTGCCGGGAGCACTGGAGCACCTCTTCCTCCCCCTTCTTCACTGACCTTGGCACTCTCCATGCTGTTCTCCCTCACATATTTTCACCTCTACCTCCTCCTCCAACTACAAAGAAGTGAAAGAAGTGTGTGCCTGCTTTGTTTTGAATTTTTCTTAAATATGTTTTCACAGAGGCGTAACCAGCACCTCCAATTGCCCAAACTTGGCTGGCAGCATGTCCATCACCGTCAGAGCCCATCAGAGATTGGCTCTGCTGGACTTGATGTAAAAACTTCCAGAACTTGCACTCAGGACACACAGGAGCCATCTTTGTGCCACACCCCACCCCTCAGACACCTCCCCAGGCCTACTACAACAGCTTCTGAGGGGTCCAAATTTCTCCTAGATGTTAAAAACACTTCACTGATGTTTTGGGCCAATCAAAACCACCACATTCAAGAAGACGCTGTACCACACCAAGTATTGTTCTGTCCCTAAGCATGATGTACACAGTGCTGGTCATGGAGAAAAAAGAAAACAGAACTGACAAGAAGATTATACCATCCTTAACATCCAGAGAGAACTCAATATTGTCAAAAACGGCTGTGCCTGGCCTGAAAGGCTGGAAGAAACTGCTCTCTCCTCCTACCCCCAGGGTCTGGGTGCGATTGCTGAGGAGGTCCCAGACGCAGCAGCTCAGACTAGGCCAGGCAGACAAAATTGAGTATATATTCCGAATGGCATTCATTGCCTCGCAGGTTATCATGCAATAGGCATATGTCTTGCATGGGAGAAAGAAGCCTTATAAGTTTGTGCAGTTTGCCAGGCTTTAGGGTAGCTAGCTCCCCAATACTTGGTCCCATTTGCAAAGATCTTTGATATTTGGCCGATTCGTCTAAAAATACCATTTATTAGACACAGAAAATAACAAACATACAAACATAGAACAGATTGACACACATAGACACACAATGAATGCATAATTGCAAAACTATAATAGCTAAAATGCAATTATGGGGTAAAAGCTTGCTTGAACTATAAAAATAGTTAAAAATGCAAGTTAAGAAATGCTTGCTTGAACTATAATGCAAGTTAAGAAATGCTTGCTTGAGCTATAAAATAGCTGAAATGCAAGTTAAGAAAGGTACCTATAAGTTAGCCGGAATAATACAATATCAGAAACCAATGATCTTACCAAATCCAATTTTGGAGCTGGGATACATTAGAATCCTCCCTGAATCTTGGAAGAAGTTATCACAGAACTTGTGTCCAAGCTCAGGGGAGAAGACTTTACTTCACGCTCCAACGTCCATATAGAAAAGCTTCTTCCTTTGCTGAGATTTCGTGGTGTTTTTATAGGAAAAAAGTGTGGATTTGTGGTCACTAAAAATTTTTCACATTCTCTCTATATCTCACCTTAGACATTCAGTCGCCAACACCAGATAGCCCGGATTAAGCTATCAACCTAATCTAAGCCATCCATCTCCAGCGACTGATCAGGGAGAGAGAGAAGGGGGGGGGAGCATCCTGCCACAGCATAGTAAACCAATAAAGCAATTCTCATGCCTTTCCCTGGTTGCAAGAGGAGCAATACAACAGGCAGATAGTTTCCCATATGTGGGAAGATATAGAGAGCAAGATACAGTACCCACATAGACAAGCTGAGCATCATGGTGAACAGATTTTTGTAATAAAGAATTATATTTCTGATTTTTCTTCAGGTCATGCCTCACATTGGGCACCAAAATATGTATTAGTTTGAAAACAAACCAGTGGGAGATCTCAAGTCAGGATTAAAATTTAATAGGAAAATTTTTAAAAAGTGCAATAATACAAGGAAAGACACTGATGAAGTCAGATACAACCTGACACCCTGTTAGGGTGGTGGTAGCAGTCCAAGTGAAGTAGTTAGGTTGAAGTGGTGATCCTGTGGAAGGTCTGGTCTCCACCTGAAGGTCTAGTGGAAGCTCTTGACCTCTGGGAACCCAGTAGACAGGGCTAGCTCAGGCAGTTCCAAAGCCAGGTTATATCCAGGTGAGAATGCTTGGCTCCTCCCTCCTGGGTGGAGCATCTCACAATAGGATGAGACAAGTCCATGAGTCGTGAGGTGGGTTCTTGGTGGCCCATCGCCCGTTATCAGGGGTGCGTCATAACAGGAGATAACAAGTAGTGCCCCACAGCTTTGTGGTTATAGAATAATAAAGACATCTATATTGCAACCTAGGACAATCTGTCACACTCATGCACTATGCTTATACTCTGCTTGGGAATGGAGAGAACAATTTATAAAAGTAAATTATAAATTGATGAATGAAATACAGAGATTAAAACTTGCACAACTATCCCTGCAATGCCAATATAACAAAGTAAAACAAGGACTAAAAGAATCTAAGAGAAACACAAAAATATTAGAACCAAAATTGTAATTGACATTATTACATACTCCCAGAGCTATGGATGTTAGAAAAATTCAAAAATCAATAAGATCGCCTGAAGATTGGGGTGGTGATATGTGGGAAAGCTCTGACAAAAATGATAATGAAAACACTAAACTGGATTCTGATGAAAGCACGGAACTTCCACCTTTGAAAGAGGAATAATCTCTGGAATTTAAAATGAAGCCCATAATAAAAACTGAAATATCCGAAGGACCCCAGGGCGGTCAGAGGCAAAACACGACTAAAACATCCCCCTGGGATCCTCTGCAAATAGGAAACCTCTGAGAAAAATACAAAAGAAAGGCAGGGGAAACTAAAACGGAATATCTATGGAGAGTTTGTCTCATGGGGGGAGACGACATATTATTAGATGACTCAGAAAGTTATGGGTTCTGGGATGCAGGCATATTTGTGCACCATGGACCACAACCCCCTAACGAACCTCACTCTATAACCAGTAGAGTTGCATATTGGGCAGGTGGAATAAATAATATGGAAGGAGGGGAACCAGCCTCAATCCCTATGCATTCGGTTGATGATGTCACAATCGCGGTAACAAAAGCTGCATGCATACAAGCAGTGTGCGACCGTGCAAACAGAGACATTCCAATCTCTGCAGAGGTAGACCTTGATAGAATGAGACCTCTGATAAGAGGAGCCCCAGCTGTATTAAAAATTATTTGGTGGGGAAATGAAATGAAATCAGAAACTATGTAACATATAACAGAGCATTACATAACCCACAAGCCCCACAGAGACCAATCATGACCTAGGCAGATCTCTCACATGAGATAGCAACTCATGCCAAAGAAATAGGTTGGGACACCCAGGAAAAGGATCCAAGAGCAGAGACACGAAAATCCCCCGAATGGTGGGTGAGAGTTGTTAAACACAACTCACCCGAGAAAAAGGAAAACCCTAGCCAAATTAACCCCCACAGAGAGAAAAGGAATTAATTGTGGAGGACTAGTATAACCCTGGGGATTCCCAAATCTGCCCTAAGCCGGCAATCTAACAGTGTAATAGCAGAGATAATTCAAGCTATAGAAAGGGCGAAGGGAAAAGCAGCAAACAGCTCAAACACTTCACAGGAAAAAAGGATCAGTCCCAATCCTTTTGCAACACTGGAAAAGTGATCAGCGCTGAGAAGCAATTAGGGCAGCTGGCTCAGCGCATACCTGCATATCAATGAATTCCTAATGAGATTAGCCCTTATGTATATTTACCAGTGGGACCTAAGAGGCAGCCTTTGAAATTCCTAATTGACGCTGGAGCCCAAATTTCTTTAATCACTCTCACAGAGGTTGCAAAATTAAACCTAAGTTCTATAAAAAAAATAAAAAATCCCTTTAACTGGCTTCAACGGAGCCAGCACTATTGCTTACATTGCCAAAGTCTGTTTATGGTTACCTGGGGAAAAACGGATGATATTACATACATTTGCAATTGCCGATCATGAAGAAAACATTTCAGGATATTATATCCTTCAAGGAAAAGTTTGGCAGTTACCAAATGGAACCGTGTGGTCCTTTGGGTCTGCAGAAACCTCACGCGGTAATCTTTTTGGGAAAAATAAAAAAATTAACCTCCTAAGAATGGCTCCAATATTGCCTGCTTCTGCTGTAACTAATATCAAACAATATCCTATACCCCCTGCAGCCAAACAAGGGATAAATGAAATAATTAAAAATTTAGAGCAGAGAAACATCATATTTAGAACACATTATGCATTCAACTCCCCTCTCTGGCGGGTGAAAAAACCAGATGGGAGCTGGCGCTGAACAGTTGATTATTGGAGGCTTAATGCAAACATGGGACCCTTGACTGCAGCTGTCCCGAATATTGCAAATCTCACCTCCACGCTGCATGCATGTAAGTGGATTGCAGTGTTAGATATAAAGAATATGTTTTTTATGGCACCAATTCGAGAAGAAGATAAACCCAAATTTGCATTCACTTGGGAAAGAACACAATACACATTCAATCGCCTACCACAGGGGTATAAGTGTTCACCTACCATCGCTCATAATGCATTAGCTGAACTCTTTCAACAAATAAGAATTCAGGAAGCGGTGCAGCTTTACCAGTACATTGAGGATGTGTTGTTTGGGGGTGAGGAAGAGAATGCAGTAAGGCTTGCAGCACAAGACATATGGAATAATTTGAGCGAAGAGGGAATAGAAGTACCTTCAACCAAATGTCAAGGGCCTTCTAAAGAAGTCAAATTCTTAGGCACTTGGTGGGTAGCAGGCCAAGCTGTAAGCCCAGATGAAACCATTACAAAATTGGATACTATACCTACCCCCATGATAAAAAGGAAACTGCAGCAAATCATGGGTACTCTGGAGTACTGGAGAAACCATTTCCCCGGGTTTTCTATAATAGCAAGACCCTTATACAAACTAATGAGAAAACATCAGCAGTGGGAATGGCTTGAACACCACAAACAGGCTTTGCAAACACTAATAGAAGAATTGAAAACTTACCAATCACTTGGGCCAGTTCACCCCAGCGATCCTATAATAGCTGAGTGGGGGTTTGCTGAACACGGAATTTACTGTAATTTGTTTCAAAAGGGACCACACGGACCAAAATGCCCGCTAGGGTTCAGCTCCACAGCATTGAAAGACATTGAAAGGAGGTACACTGATTGGGAAAGGGGATTATTACATCTGACCAGAGCTCTAAAATAAAGAGAAAAAATCCAACAGTAGCAGCCTGTAAAAATTCAAGGACCTTTCAATTTGCTAGCCAGCATTAGGAAAGGCAGTGCTCCCGCTGAGGGCATAACACAACGACCCACAGTTCACAAGTGGTATGCATACCTTTCAGGGATCATAGACCAAATGGATGCTACTGAAGGGCCAATCAAGCCTAAAAAATTACAAATAACTATAATTCCAGACACATTAGCTCTGCAGCAACCACATTAATGTAGCCCTATATTAGAATGCCCCTGCTTTTACCTCAAACTCCGATGTAAAAGCTGTTTGGTTTACTGATGCCTAAGCCAAACACATTGATGGTAAATGGAAATACAGAGCAGTGGCTCTGAATATTGAAATGGGAGTGGAAGTGATAGAAGAAGGACTAGGAAGTGCACAGGTAGAAGAATTGAAAGCTGTATTACTGGCAGCAAAGGAAAATGCAGAAATGGTGTATGTAGACTCCTATGCCATATGGGCTGGAGCCACACACTGGTTGTGTCAGTGGGAAGCATTAGATTGGCAGGTAAATGGGAAAGCAGTTTGGCAGAAGGAAGATTTGAAATGGCTATTATCACAAACTCAAACGCAAAAAATCCAGATAGGCTGGGTTAAAGCCCATGAAAATGACCAGGCATTACAAACATATTGGAACAACAAGGTAGATCAGCTAACAAAAATAAAAAAGATAAAAAGTGATGAATTAGAGGGCCCACAACATTGGTACAGATTGGGTGAGTGGTTGCATTTTAAATTAAGGCATACTGGACAGGAAGCCCTATTTATTGCAGCACAAAGCAGAGGCTGTCCAATAACCAGGAAGATGTGTAAAGACATTCTCACACAGTGTTCACAGTGCCAGCTGAGGCTTGAACAAAATCACTCAGACCAATCACTGCCTTTACACATCCAAAGTAATAAGACACTGGTCAACCTGGCAAATAGATTATATTGGATCTCTAACAATATCTAATGGTTACAAGTACATACTAACAGGTGTAGAAGTCATATCTGGACTATTAAGGGCCACTAAAAGCAAGCATGCCAAGGCAGAAACTACTATCTCAGGGCTTAGCAACTGGTTTTCCAGTCTCCCTATCCCAAATTCTATAAGAGTGACAATGGATCATACTTCATCAGCATGATGGCACAGGATTGGGCCGGGAAGGAAGGTATCAAATGGATTTTCCATACACCTTACTATCCCCAGGCAAATGGGATTGTGGACTGTGCCAATGGTTTACTTAAATGTTACGTTAAGCCGCACAAGCCTGGATGGGATAAAAGATTACCTTCTGCACTGTACCAGATAAACAACTGATATGGGGCGATAGTCAGACCGGTTTCACGAGCTTTCCTGAGCCCTATGTCTTTTGAAATAACTCCAAATAACAAAATTGAAACTTTTCAGAATAACTTAACAGTGGGCCAACCAGTCATGGTAAAGTTAACCCAAATTGGAGTTGTACCTATGACTCTGACAGACATTCAAGGGCCAGTGGCCTGGGTGGCTACTGATTCTAATGGCTACCAACACAGAATTAGCTCCCAATGGGTATTCCCCACATTTTAAACTGTCCTTGTTTCTGTAAAACACCTGGTTTTGCTCTGAACAAGACCAATTTCCCAATGAAGCCTCACAAACCATTCCTACACTGGTCCCATGTGGCAGCAATGAGCATAGCAACATGTTTACAAATAGAGGCCGAAGGGGGAACTGCTGCTATAACTCTCTGGAAAAACGTTTGTCATTATTTAAGTTCTGCTGTTTTAGTTTCACTAATAACCTGGAATGTTTAAGAATATCTTCACCATACAAAAAACTAGGTGTGTACCCAGACGTGAAACAAGAAACTGCTCAAACAGCAGGGAAAAAGACTGTTTGCTACCTACATGGCTGTGAAAACTTCCGATTCCTGGACTCCTAAAAGCAAATAACACCAACTCCACACACAGAAGAACCTACAGGACTGCACACCAACCAGTAAATTTGTTGTAATCAAAAATGTTGATTATGGTACTGCTTGCATTCTTATACTTATGAGTCAATGTTTTTAATAACGCTGAATGACTAATTAGCCACCCTGATAAAACCTTGAGATTAGCCATTATAAAGGGAAAACCAGTGGGCAATGCCACTATTCCTATGAGCCACTCCAACCTAACACAGATAGAACAAATGCTATCTGACCCTTGGAAGAGGAACTCCCATCTCAAGCTAATACAAGCCGTGACACTGATAACAAATCACAGCACTTGCTGGATCTGTTCTCAGTTTCCCACTCACTCATATGAAAGTATTCGGATGATGGGAATTCCCACACCAAAAATATTTTCCAATGGTATTTCTCCCACCAGGATTCACACCAAAAAATGGAATTACCTGAATGTGGCCATGGGGTTATGGTAGGAATCTATCCCATGTATCATTCATATCTGGACACAAATGGAAAATGCATTTTAACCACACACTGGTGGCCTATTCCAGACAATATGGAATACTATTGGCTTTGTGGAAATCAAGCTAGAAAGGCTCTATCCCCTCAATGGCAAGGAATATGCACCATTGGAAGTGTAGTCCCAGAGACAGACATCATTGATAAATCAGAATTCCCCAGAGGACACCTATGATCTTTTATAACAAGATACAAATGAAATTTAAATCCCTTGGTTGAAAGATCCTCTGGATTCCACAGATTTGTGAGAGGGTGTGTTGGTTTGAAAACAAACCAGTGGGAGATCACAAGTCAAGATTGAAATTAAAAATAAGTGAAATAATACAAGGAAAAGCACTGACAAAGTCAGATACAACCTAACACCCTGTGAGGGTGGTGGTAGCAGTCCGACTGAAGTAGTCCAGTTGAAGCGGTGATCCTGTGAAGGTCTAGTCTCCAGCTGAAGATCCAGTAGTAGCTCTGGTCCTCTGGGAACCCAGTAGACAGGGCTAGCTCAGGCAGTTCCAGGGCCAGGTTATATCCACGTGGGAACACCTGGCTCCTCCCTCCTCGGCAGAGCATCTCACAATGGGATGAGATAAGTCCATGAGTCACACAGTGGGTCCCTGATGGCCCATTGCCTGTCATGCGGGGTGGGTCATTAGCAGCTGGTAACAGCTAACGGATGGCTCATTGCTTGTCATCAGGAGTGGGTGATAGCAGCTAATGGCCCACAGCTGGTGGTAATAGAAAACTACATCAATATTGCAACCTAGGACATTATCCACCCCTTATTCTATTACCATCTACAGAGTTCTCACTTAAGATAAGGTCTCCTTGTGGGACACAACGGGTTTCCCCATCTGCCTGCATCACCCACCAAGTATAACCAGGTCCTTGGGCAAAAACAACCCCACGGATGGGCTTGCCTTTGCCTGAGGTGGGACTAATCCAAACAGTCTTTCCTAAGAAACCTCTTACGTGTACCACAGGGACTTTATCTCCATCCACTGTGTGCAAAGGTTCGGACTCGGCAGGACCGGCTCGATTGATAGAACCCCTTGTGTTAACCATCCAGGTGGCCTTTGCTAAGTTCAGTTCCCAATTTTTGAAGGTTCCCCCGCCAAGTGCCTTCAAAGTTGTCTTAAGTAGTCCGTTGCACTGTTCAACTTTCCCGGCAGCTGGTGCATGATAGGGGATATGGTATATCCATTCAATTCCGTGTTCTCTAGCCCAGGTGCTTATGAGGCCATTCTTGAAATGGGTTCCATTGTCAGACTCGATTCTCTCTGGGGTACCATGTCTCCACAGGACTTGCTTTTCCAGACCCAAGATGGTGTTCCGGGCAGTAGCATGAGGCACAGGGTAGGTCTCTAACCATCCCGTGGTTGCTTCCACCATGGTCAGCACGTAGCGCTTTCCTTGGCGGGTTTGGGGAAGTGTGATGTAGTCAACTTGCCATACTTCCCCATACCTGTACTTTGACCATCATCCACCATACCACAGAGGCTTCACCCGCTTGGCCTGTTTGATTGCAGCGCAAGTCTCACAGCTGTGGATGACCTGTGAGATGTTGTCCATGGTCAAGTCCACCCCTAGGTCACGAGCCCACCTGTATGTCGCATCTCTCCCTTGATGACCAGAGGCATCATGGGCCCAACGAGCTAGAAATAATTCTCCTTTGTGCTGCCAGTCCAGATCCACCTGTGACACTTCCACCTTGGCAGCTCGGTCCACCTGCTCATTGTTACGATGCTCTTCATTAGCCCGACTCTTAGGTACATGTGCATCCACATGTCGAACTTTCACGGTCAGCTTTTCTGCCCGGGCGGCGATGTCCTGCCAAATCTCAGCGGCCCAGATGGGTTTTCCTCTGCGCTGCCAGTTAGCCTTTCTCCAGCGATCTAACCATCCCCATAGCGCGTTGGCTACCATCCAGGAGTCAGTGTACAGATAGAGCCTTGGCCATTTCTCTCGTTCGGCAATATCCAAAGCCAGTTGGATGGCTTTAAGCTCTGCGACCTGACTCGATCCACCTTGTCCCTCGGTAGCCTGTACAACTTGTCGTGTGGGGCTCCATACTGCAGCTTTCCATCTCCGATCTGCGCCTACAATTCGGCAGGACCCATCGGTGAAGAGGGCATAGCGTCTTTCACTCTCCGGCAGCTCGTTATACGGGGGTGCTTCCTCGGCACGTGCTACTTGCTCCTCTGCATCTTCTGAAGATAATTTAAAAGTCTCACCTTCAGGCCAGTTAGTTATGATTTCCAGAATCCCAGGGCGATTCGGGTTTCCAATACGGGCGCGCTGTGTGATGAGGGCAATCCATTTGCTCCACGTGGCATCAGTGGCATGGTGGGTAGAGGGAACCCTTCCCTTGAACATCCACCCCAGCACTGGCAATCGGGGTGCAAGGAGAAGTTGTGTTTCTGTGCCGATCACCTCTGAGGCGGCTTGGACTCCTTCGTAAGCTGCCAAGATTTCTTTCTCGGTGGGAGTGTAGTTGACTTCAGACCCTCTGTAACTTCGACTCCAGAATCCTAGTGGTTGACCTCGGGTCTCACCAGGCACCTTCTGCCAAAGGCTCCAGGACAGACCATGGCTCCCAGCTGCAGAGTAAAGCACATTCTTTACCTCTGGTCCTGTCCTGACTGGGCCAAGGGCTACCGCATGAGCGATCTCCTGTTTGATCTGGGTGAAGGCTTGCTGCTGTTCAGGGCCCCAGTGGAAATCGTTCTTCTTGCGGGTTATGAGGTAGAGAGGACTCACAATCTGGCTGTACTCAGGGATGTGCATTCTCGAAAAGCCTATGGCGCCTAGGAAAGCTTGCGTCTCCTTCTTGTTGGTTGGTGGAGACATCGCGGTGATCTTATTGATGACCTCAGAAGGAATCTGACGCCGTCCGTCTTGCCACTTTACTCCCAGGAACTGGATCTCTCGGGCAGGTCCCTTGACTTTACTCTTCTTGATGGCAAAACCGGCTTCCAGGAGAATTCTGATGATTTTCTCTCCTTTCCCAAATACTTCCGTTGCCGTGTCCCCCCACACAATGATGTCATCAATATACTGCAGATGTTCTGGAGCCTCACCCTTTTCCAGTGCAGCCTGGATCAGTCCATGGCAGATGGTGGGACTGTGCTTCCACCCCTGGGGCAGTCGGTTCCACGTGGACTGCACACCTCTCCAGGTGAAAGCAAACTGAGGCCTGCACTCTGCTGCCAGAGGAATGGAGAAAAAGGCATTGGCAATGTCGATGGTCGCATACCACTTTGCTGCCTTGGATTCCAGCTCGTACTGAAGTTCCAACATGTCTGGTACAGCAGCACTCAGTGGTGGTGTGACTTCATTCAGGCCACGGTAATCCACTGTCAGTCTCCATTCTTCACTGGACTTACGCACCGGCCATATAGGGCTGTTAAAGGGTGAGTGAGCCTTGCTGACCACCCCTTGGCTCTCCAGTTCCCGAATCATCTTATGGATGGGGGCCACAGAGTCTCTGTCAGTGCGGTATTGCCGGCGATGCACTGTTGCTGTAGCAATTGGTACCCGCTGTTCTTCAATTCTCAATAGTCCTACAGCAGACGGGTTATCTGAGAGACCAGGCAGGCTATTCAGTTGTCTTATGTCTTCTGTCTCTACGGCTGCTATCCCAAAAGCCCAGCGATGTCCCTTTGGGTCTTTGAAATATCCACTCCTGAGATAATCTATGCCAAGGATGCATGGGGCGTCTGGACCAGTCACAATGGGGTGTTTCTGCCACTCGTTCCCAGTTAAACTCACTTCAGCTTCCAGTACAGTCAGCTGCTGGGATCCTCCTGTCACCCCAGAAATGGAAATGGATTCGGTCCCCACATACCTGGATGGCATCAGGGTGCACTGAGCGCCGGTGTCAACCAAAGCCGTGTATCTTTGTGGGTCAGACGTGCCAGGCCATCGGATCCACACAGTCCAATAGATCCGATTATCCCTTTCCTCTACCTGGCTAGAGGCAGGGTTCCTCTAATCCTGTTTTTGGTGCGTGGTGCTCTTCTCCCGTAAATGTGTTCCTGAGGTTCCTTCAAGAGGATCAGTCATATTATCCTTTCCATTCTGTTGGGGGTTCTGTCCACAAGAGACTGGGGCAGTGTTGTACCTAGATGAGCCTCCTGAAGTGGATGTTTCTTTTTTCAGTTCACGTACCCGGGCTGCTAAGGAGGAGGTGGGTTTCCTATCCCACTTTCTCATGTCTTCCCCATGCTCCTGCAGGAAAAACCAGAGGTCACGTCGTGGAGTTTGTTTTCTTTCCCTGGCTGGGGGACGTCTGCTCCTGATGGCAGAGACTCTGGTTGGTTTCGGTGTGACATGGAAAAATCCTTCTTTGAACTCTTTCCTTAGTTTCTGGAGGCTCTCTTCAATCAAGCTCCGGACTTGCTCGGCCAGGTTTGTTTCCACTGATGAGACCTGAGTGCGTAGTGGAGCGGTGACAGTGTCCTCATAAATTCTCAGTTTGTTTGTTAACACGCCCACCTGGTCTTCGCCTTCCCTCCACTGCAGTGTTGCCAGGTAACGAGAGTATATCTCTGGTCCGAGCCGTGCGAATCTTAGCCACATTTGTGAAGTGCACTGGACATTATCTGGGCTCTTAGGGAATCTCTCGTTGTCCGAGAAAATGATCTCTAGCACGGCCAATTCCCTCAGGCATCGGATACCTTGTTCTATTGTGTTCCATTTTCTTTGGTGCATCTGGAGGTCTTCTTTGCAGAGGTATCTGTCCCGTACACTCGCCAGCAATCGCCGCCAGAGGCTGAGAGTTTCCTGGGTTTTCCCAATCCCCTGGTCAATAACCACATCCTGGGACAGGGATCCCAGTTGCCTAGCCTCACTTCCGTCCAGAATGGTGTCATTAGCGGTGGCATCCCAGATGCGGAGCAGCCAGGTTAAGATGGACTCGTTTGCCTGCCGGGTGAATTCCCTCCGTAGGTCACGCAGCTCCCCCAGGGATAGAGAGCGAGTGATGATCTCCGGCTCTGTCTCTTCTGCTGGGTGAGATGGTCCTGCCGCATCCTCATCAGTCGCTGTGCGGACTGATTTGCTCTTGGATTTCTTTTTCTGGACAGGGGCAACTGCTACAGGCTTCGGCTGTTCTGATTTGGTAATGGTCTGTGTTGAGACATCCACTGCCCTTTTGGTTCTCTTCCTCTTTCCTGCTGATTTGCTTTGTTTCTCCTCCTCAAGAAGACAAGATATTGTTCTGATCTTCAGCATGAGGTACACAGTGCTGGTCAAAGAAAACAGAACTAACAAAAAGATTATGCCATCCCTAGCATCCAGAGAGAACTCAATATCCTCAAAAACAGCTGTGCCTTACCTGAAAGGCTGGACGAAACCGCTCTCTCCTCCTAGCCCCAGAGGGTGGGTGCGATTGCCAAGGAGGTCCCAGACGTAGCAGCTCAGGTTAGGCCAGGCAGACAAAGTCGAGTATATATTCCGGATGGTATTCATTGCCTCACAGGTTACCATGCAATAGGCATAATAAACCAATAGAGCAATTCTCATGCCATTCCCTGGTCGCAACAGGAGCAATATGACGGGTAGATAGTTTCCCATTTGAGGGAAGATATAGAGGGTAAGATACATTACCCACATAGACAGGCTGAGCATCATGGTGATAAGATGTTCTGAGTTTCCCCAGGTCGAGCCCCACGTTGGGCGCCAAAATATGTGTTGGTTTGAAAACAAACACCAGTGGGAGATCACAAGTCAAGATTGAAATTAAAAATAAGTGAAATAATACAAGGAAAAGCACTGACAAAGTCAGATACAACCTAACACCCTGTTAGGGTGGTGGTAGCAGTCCGACTGAAGTAGTCCAGTTGAAGCGGTGATCCTGTGAAGGTCTAGTCTCCAGCTGAAGATCCAGTAGTAGCTCTGGTCCTCTGGGAACCCAGTAGACAGGGCTAGCTCAGGCAGTTCCAGGGCCAGGTTATATCCAGGTGGGAACACCTGGCTCCTCCCTCCTGGGCAGAGCATCTCACAATGGGATGAGATAAGTCCATGAGTCACAGGGTGGGTCCCTGATGGCCCATTGCCTGTCATGCGGGGTGGGTCATTAGCAGCTGGTAACAGCTAACGGATGGCTCATTGCTTGTCATCAGGAGTGGGTGATAGCAGCTAATGGCCCACAGCTGGTGGTAATAGAATACTTAACTACATCAATATTGCAACCTAGGACAGAGGGTTCCCACCATGGTTAGGCGTGCCTGAATTAGAACAAACAATAATGAATATATCCGGAGTCATTGAACAAATAGAAAACCGGACAAATGATGCAATCAGTGCTTTGCAACAAGAAGTTACCAGCGTCTCAAAGGTAGTCAAGCAAAACCGAATGGCTTTGGATTTGCTTTTAGCCTCCAAAGCTGGGGTATGCACAGTTATCAACACTAGCTGCTGTGTATGCATAGATCAGACCCTGAGAATACAAACTCATCTAGAAGAGTTTAGGAAAAACACTGTAACCTTACATGAAATCCAAAAGGATCAAGGGACAGATGTATTTGATTGGATAACCTCATGCATTCCGAATCTAAATATAATTATGAGAAAACTGATTAGTGTAATAATCACGGTTCTGACATTAATGTTCGGCATATGGATCATATTCCAAATTTGCAAAATTGGAAACAAAAAAATGTGTAAATCTGGAGATAAACATTTTCTCTAAAAGTCTCAAAAAGAATAAATTTGTTCACATAGCATAAAAATCTTATTTAGTACTTGTGGCAGGACACTCCCCCCTCCCCCTTCTCTCTCTCTCCCTGATTGCTGGCCGGAGATCAATGGCTCAGATTAAGTGAATAGCTTAATCAGGGCTATCTGGTACTGGCGTCTAGAAGTCAAGGTGAGACACTGAGAGAATGTGAAGAATTTTTAAGTGACCACAAACCCACACTTTTTTCCTATAAAACACCACGAAAATCTCAGCAAAAGTAGAAGCTTTCTACATGGACATTGGAGCGTGAAGGAAAGTTTCTCCCCAGCTGCCTGGACGCAGGCCCTGTGGTTACTTCCCATGGGATTGGGTGAGGATTCTGATGCATCCCCAGCTCCAAAAAAATTGGATTTGGTAAGAGCATTGGTTTCCTAAATTGTATTCTTCTTTGCTAGCCATAATAATACTAATAGGCACTTTATTTTCATTTTTAGTGCTATATTGTTTTAATCTCCCTATGTTGGGCAACATATATATATGTTTGTTTTAGCTATGAATAGCTTTTCATGTATTGTGTAGTAAAAAATTGTCTAGTTCTTTGTTCCGTTCTCACCTGTGTCTAATAAACCATAATCTATTTTACATTAGACATAAATCGGCTGTCTTTATAAGGACTTGTGAGTGAGACTGGGTTTTGGGTGCTGGTCACTCTGAGTAGGTTTGGTCACTAGTTGTCATAGGCCTAGGCAACTGGTAAAATCTATCCACCCTCTGTATCCACTCGTGACAGTACTATTGAAGTACCAAATGATTTGATAGTTTTAGTTATTTTGGTCGATATTTATACATCACTGTAGTTTTACAAGTATTGCTTTAGAATATCTGTGCCTTCACTCTGATTGTCACAGTGGGTAAAAGGGATTTCACCCTGAATATGACTTGAATTTTCATATGATTATGGAATCAGTTTTGATTACTTATTCCTACCTTTCAAGGTAAAACACAAATTCCCGATTGGAATCATATCCTAAGTAAGTAAAAACAATTGAATTTCATTACATCTTTGATTCCCCTGAGACAAACAGACTATTATACAAATATATGTATTTGTTTAGATTATTGTCGAATTGTCTAACACTTAATTATGTTATGCAAGAGTATATGAAACACTGAATTTCACTGAAGAAGTACACTGGACTGAGAAGCACAAATGGAAGTGAAGGAGTCATTGACCATTTATTGAACTCCTCCAACCGCTACAACCAAGAAGCTACCTCCATGAACTCTTCTTTGTTCCTGATTTGCATCTCATCCTCTTATGATCTTAAGACTCAAGGGGTGGGAAACAACCTATCTTACACGGCCTGATAACAACAAAAGTAAAATGACTTGTTAAATTGTCCCCAATTAACATAAACACTCTGAATTCAATGCCATATCTTATAATCTCTTGGTTTATCACTAATATTTTTTTCTTTCCAAATATATATATTTGTGTTACATGATCTAATACATGAATACGTAAGCTGAAGCAACCACAGGTGCTTCTTATCAAATATCAATAACATTGAACTTTTTTTTTTTTTTTAAGAAATAGTACAGCTTAGGAAAACAATTTATATCAATATACTCGGTGATGGTGCACACATATATGAAAGTGAGTACTTTTATAGCATGGAGGCAAGTGATACCTGCACGATCACTCCATGAGGTAAAAGCCAGTGCCTTTGGTCACAGGGGAGGAATGTGGCAGGACGTCCCCCCCCCTCTCTCTCCCTCACAAATGGCTGGCATATGGAAGAGATAGCCCAGGCTGGGTCAAAAGCCCAGCAAGGGGTCATCTCTTGGCACCCAAGAGACTGGGGCCCCAACCAAGAATCAACACCTTGGTATGGAGAGCAGATGTGGAAAGAGATGAAAGAAAATAAACATTAGTGACCCAAGACATGACTTTACACTATAAAAGACACACAAATTATCATGGAGGTAGAAGCCTCCCACATGCACCCTGGAAATGTGCTGGACTTCTCCCTGGAGTTTAGATGCAAATTCTGCAGTTACTTTCCTGGGAATTGAGGGAAAGGATTCCAATGTGTGCCCCATCAACAATTGGATTGGTAAGAATGCATTGAATCCTAAGTTATACTATTTCTTGCTAGCTGTAATAATAGGTGCCTTTATCGCCTGCTGCATTTTATCTACTAGTAGTTTCTTTTGTTTTATTCCTATGTAGTAAATAGTCTGCTCAAAGTCTTATGTCTCTTAATATTGTGTGTAATAAACAAAAATTAATTTTGTATTAGACCTAATCAGCCATTATTAAAGAACTTGCAAATTGGACTGGTTCTTGAGGTACTGGCTGCCCCAATATAAGCTACTGCCTGCTGCTGAAGGCCTGGGCAAAAGGCAGAGACTTATCTAAAGCTCCTGTCTCCATTTGTAACAAATATGACCTGCATACTTTTTCCCCTTGTAATAAATTAAAATTCCAGAAATTAACTGACTGCAATAAGTCAAGGCAAGTGTTGGGATTTCAGTCCAATAAGCAAGTCCTTGAGTGTTAGGATTCTGCTCACAAAGCTGGTGGCAAGGTATGCAGGTAGTATGATTCCAGGCTCTGTTAATCAAAAGAAAAATCTATTCCTTCCATTTGAAAAAGCAGGCTGCTTGCACTGTGTCAGAGACTGGAAAGATGGATGTCTCGAGACATTTTGGGATGCATGTGTGTATGGGGGAAGGGCAGGTTGGGCTTTGCCCTGGTGAGACAGTAAACTGCCCCCCACTCCCCACCCCTAGAGCCAGTATCCCAGCCCTGCAGTGGTGCCAATCATGGAACACTTAAGGCCGAGCTCCACTCTCGCCTAACTCAATTTCTGAGTGGCCAGAAGTCCCACCTGGGGGGAGGGCCCACAATGGCCCAGGGGTATTTAATGGTGAGCATGAGGCCAGCACACATCTTGACTCTACCTTTCTCTTGGAGTTTCTATCTGAACACTGCTAGAACCCAGGAGTTGGTAGCTATATGTGTGCTTTTCTATATCTTCCTGTCTTTCTGTCTTTCTTTCTTCTAATTCCCTCTTCTTGGAACATTTTGGGTAGCTTAACATTGCACAGGTTTAAAGTTTGCCAAATTGAATGGACCAAATTAATGCTGTGAGAAGTGTTTTATGTTGATTGGATGTTGTAGTAAACCTTTTGCCAAAGCTCTCTGATTTTTCTAAAGTTTGCCAGCAAACTTTTGTCTTGTTTTGACCTCTTTAAGAATATCTGGTCAGTATTTCTCCTGTGCGTCTAACCCAGAGTACATGAACCACTGTAAAGTCCTTTTATTGGGGCCTTACACAGTGTTCGTTAATAATTTAAAAACAAACAAACAAACCCAAAACCAACAGACCCCAGAAGGAAGCCCCATATTCACAACCATATGAACCACAGCAGAAGGAAAGTAATAGCATGAATGTTGTTTGAATGATTTTTTTTTTGAGAATAAAGACCAAACACATGAACTCACTTATCTAATTCAACTCTAAACTATGCCCTTCAGAGCAAGCACCTATAGCAATTTTGTACATTACTGGAATATGTCACTACAACTAAATTCACTTATTCAGAATGTCAAACATTTTCTGAATGATAATTGAGTATATCGGAACTCTTCAGTAAAAGTTCTCATATCCACAATCTTATTTTTAAACAACATACTTTATGATCTTTTGGTAATAAAACTAGTTGTAGAGGTAAAAAAATATAACCTTAAAATTTGGTGTCTTAATGCTATTACAAGTGACAAATTTTAAAGACAGAATTAAACCTTTGATTTAAAAACAAGAAAAACTATTCAATTTAAAGCAAAGGCCATCTCCAGCCCACACAAAACAGGTGTTATTTTATTACTTTTATTAAAATCAGAAATGCAAAATTTTCAAGTTGTAGGTATTTTTATTAAAGCTACTGAAATCAGTCCAACAGTTCACAAGATTTGGGCCTCTGCACAAGTGATATGCATGCAAGCAGAATGTAAAAAGACAACCATTTGGTATGGAAATAGAGAACTTTTTTTGTCTCAACATACTAGTTTAGAGCAAACAGTGATTTATGTAACACCAAACCCAGGTCCTAGAGAAAAGGATGAAATGCAGCAAAGATACACAACCCCCACTCTACACATTAATACAGTACCTGGGCGCTGAATCTGTGAACATCAAAGGCACTGACTAGATCAATGGAAGACATGGAGGAAGAGCGACTATAGGGCTACCAGAGACAGACAAAGAAAAAACCAAGTAATCAGAACAAAGGCACAACAGAGCATTCAGTACCAAATTGCAAGCGCAAGATAATGAAGAAAATGAAAACAAAAGCACCATAAGAAGCAAGCACAGTGGCAAATGCTGATTTCATGCACCTATGATGTATTATGCTCCCAGTGTAGCCCTAAAAAAGGCACAGTGTTTCAAGTAACACTAAGAGAAGTAAATTGATCCTAATGCAAGAGACTGGTTTTTTTCCATATCAATTAAATTAATTTTGATAAAGGTATCTTAGAAACACCAAGATTAGAAAGTTGTTGGTTTTTTTCTTTAATATAATCTCTGATAAGCTTGATAAAAATCGAGAGTATTCTAAATAGATACTGAAATCAAGATTTTTTTTTAGCCAAGACAGAAAACAGTCCTTTTCCAATTCCAGCTACTTCAATTAAAAATGAGTAAATCACTGAAAGTTATTCTAGAAACACCTAAAAAATAAAAAAAACCCCTTACCTATCCATATAAAATATTATATACAAATACAAGACAGCCAATTATACAGAGGAGATCATGAGAAATATCTTACCTTTTGGACAAATCTATGGGTCCCCACAGCAGCATATGCATCTCCAGAAGGTAAGGACATTGGCCAGTATAATCTGACCTTTTCACTTTGGGACTGCAACAAAATAGGTTTAATTACTGGAAGTCAGCTGCTACTGGATAGACTATGAAAGAGTGAGGCACCTTCAATCTTTATAGTGGCTACAACAACTAATGCTGTCCATGACAGACATGAAGTTGTCATCCTGCTGGAGTTCTCAGCAAGCAAATGGGCCTGGAGACTGAATTACTCATTTATCTATACTTCAAGGTATATTTCCAGGTTAAGCAAAATAGATTGACAGCATCACAGATGTTGCATCCATGTAGTAGTACTACAGTCTTTTAGAACTTTTACCTTCTGCTAAGAGACCCCAACATAGATAAACTCTGTTGGGTACTATATGTCCACTAGAAAGTCTTACAATTCATAACCAAGTCATTGTATTGACAAAATTCATAAACCAAAAACCTTTTAAGACAAAGGACACACCAGTTTATTATTCCCTCTAATTTTATACACTACTATATTTTCTCATATTCTATATATTTCATTGCACACATCCCTTTTTGATCCTTGTTACTGAAGTGTATTCCATAAATGAGTTAGAGAAACAGCCAGAGCCTACACAATTTTTAAACAAAACCAAACACCAATAGAACCATGTCTTTCCTATTTCACATACTGCTACAGTCAAAAGAAACTTCAGAGCAATAATTAGGTTTTGAAAAATAGCTGCAGCATTAAATATTCTAATTTACCCAGGTCATCAGTAACATATAAAGATAAGTTTTATACAGGACTAATACAATTATTTAGGAGATAGAAACCAGAGACAATCAATTAGCTTAACACATACTATCCTTTTCTATGCAAGCTAAGACACTTTCTCAAAATTAGTGTTAAACAATGATATTTAACTGTATAAATATTAAATAGTGAACCTGATATTTTAGTGTCAGTCTAAAATATCTAGAGTTTCAGGAGATGCACCCCAGGACTCATTAAGTCCCAGAAATCTTCCATGAAGTGCCCATCATTAACACATTTTTCAAGTATCAATACCTGTTCTTCCATTTTGTCCTGTCTATCAAGAGCAGCTTCAACAGCATCAAAGAATTCTTCTTCATTAATCAGGCTATTAGGACCCTCCTAGAGCATAAGAAACAAAATGAGTTCAAGATTTTGGAGACATGACAGCTCCACTTAAGTTCAGTATTAGAAATAGCTATTTATGTATTATGCATATAATTGACAGAAGGAAATTTCTTCCATAGACCTTAAATATTTTCACCCATATTCTTATATTAGAATTAATCTGAAAACTCTACTTGTTAAAGAAAATAATTTCCTTTAAGTACAATTTAGGGATAATTAAATAAAAAAGGAAAAACCTCAGGAAACTGAAGACTAACTTTGTCAATATGCTCTGATATAAGATTTAGGTTTTAATTAACCTATATCTTCTCTTAAAATGTTTACAGTATTGTGTTGGTTTTGCATGGCCTGGGTTTTCATAGCGGGGGGGGGGGGGGGGGCACAGAGGTGGCTTCTGTGAGAAGCTGCTAGAAGCTTCCACCATGTCCAGCAGAACCAATCCCTGACGGCTCTGAAGATGGACATGCTGCTGGCCAAGCCTGGGCCAATTAGAGATGCTAGTTACGCCTCTGTGATAACATATTTAAAAAGAAAACCAAACCAAAATGGGACAAAGGTTTTTTTTAGCCAGAGAAGAAGAGGAGGTGAGAACATGTGAGGAAAACAACATGGAGACACCAAGGTCAGTGGGGAAGGAGGGGGAGGAGGTGCTCCAGGCGCTGGAGCTGAGATTCCTCTGAAAGCCATGGTGATGACCATGGTGAAGCAGGCTGTCCCCCTGCAGCCCATGGGGGTCCATGGGGGGTGCAGAGATCCACTCACGGCCCGTGGGGGAGGTGCCCATGCCAGAGCCGATGGAAGCCTGGAGGAAGCTGTGATCCAGTGGGAGACTGGTGGAGAGAGGGGGCCCCTGCTTCCAAGCTGGAGCAGCCTGTCCTTGGAGGACTGCCCCCTGTGGATGAGTGACCCATGCCACAGCCATTTTAGGAGGACTGTGTGCCCATGGGAGGGACTCACGTTGCAGCACTTTTGGGAAGACTGCTGCTCGTAAGAGTGAACCCACGCTGGAGAAGTTTACGGAGAACTGTCTCCTGTGGGAAGGACCCCACGGCATAGCAGGGGAAGGACTCCTGTCCCTGAGCAGTGGAAGAAGATCTCAGTGATGAACCGACCAAACCCCCCACGCCCTGTTCCCTGCGCTGTCGGTGGGAAGGGGGGGGGGTTGGGAGAAGAAGGTGTTTTAAGGGTTTATTTTACTTCTCATTATCCTCCTCTGATTCTGTTAGTAATAAATTTCCTTTGTAACTCTTAAGTTGAGCCTGTTTTGCCCTTGGAGTGTTTTCTCCTAGTCCTTATCTTGACTCATGACTCCTTTGTTTAATTGTTTTCCTCTCCTCTGTTCAGCTGTGGAAGGGGAGAGCGAGTGAGTGGGTGCTGTGGGTGCCTGGTGTTTGGCCAGTGTCAAATCACAACAAGTATGTATGTAAATATATTAACGTAATTGTGTATTTAGACTCCTTCCAAGTATTCCATTGCCTTGGGGTGGATTTCAGATATGTGCTCAAAGCACAACCAGACAAAATCCTGTGGATCACTATTGAGAATTATTGGAAAGAACAGTTTAAAAATAAACAGCAGGTAGAGTTGATTCAATTATTAAAGACTTGTGCCCACTAAGTAAAATGGTAATTTAAGAAAACTAGGTTTACTGCTTTTATTCTATTGTAAAACAAACTGGTCCAGCAAATTTCAAAAATCTACTTTCCATCAGGGATATCTGGGAAAAGAAGCTCAGTTTACAACCAGGTAGACAAAGTCCAACTTCCTATCCATCTTTTTCTTTTACAGTGCCTCAGTCACAACAGAGAACATAAGCTCAAATAAATTTTAAATATCTCAACATATTAATACTATTTCTCAGGCTATGATTTGTAAGTAGAAACCGGCTTAATTAATGTAAATGAAAGAATCAAGTTCTTAAAAGTTATGCAAACTGCTTTATAGGTACATTATATTATTGTTCAGGAGGCAGTTTAAGAGACTGATTAAATAACCAAACTGAGGAGGAAGTTGATAAAACATGCCATTTAGCGGATGAAGTAGAACCTAAAATAACTGAATTTATCAGCACATTTCAAGTAGCAGTGACAAGTTAAAAATCAATTCCAATTAAACTTCAGATTCTAGGACTGCCTCTACAGTGATGGCTTTCATATTTGCATTACATATCTAGACAGCTGACTAATTAAAATGTAAGAGTACACACCTTGCAAATGAGAAGTATTAAATGCACACAAAAAATAATAAAAAGTCAGCAAAAATACATGTAAGCAAAATGCTTTAGACAAAAGCAGAATAAGGAAACCCAAGGTGAAGACAGACTTCTGTTCTCAAAACACTGAAGGATTTAAATTCTTCATTTAGTTTCAGTTTCCAAGGCAGAAAAAGTGGCATGAACACATTGCACAAAGACCTTGATTTATACACACACTCCTTTGAGAAACAAACCAATCTTCAAAAGCCTTAGCATTTTAAAAAATTTCAGAAGCAGAATTTGTACCTCATAGTCTGGCCCTCCGAAGTGGGACTTTTTCTTCAGTTCTGTCACAGCATTTTTGTATGCTTCTTCAATTCTTCTCCTTTTCTCTATTTCCTATAAAATTACATGATCATTTAAAACAGCAAGAATATATTGACTGATAATAGTCAGTATGACAATAAATGGAATGATCAGTATAGGTTTTATTCCCAGGTAACAATTGCAGAGGTGCTGATTTTCTGATTTTATTTGAATGCATGCATTATATGTGCCCTTACAGATGCATATATAATAGAAAGCTTGGGGAGCTAGCTCCCTTGAGCATAACTTCTTTAAGTCACATGGAATAAACTAGATTAGCAAGAAAAATCTGGTATCTAGTTTAATCATAGCTATTCATGGTTTGTTGAGGGTCAGTCCCACTTCAGTGCCTGTAAAAGTTATTGAAAAACACCTGAAGGACAATGCAGTCATTGATCACAGCCAGCGTAGGTTCATTAGGGGAAAGTCCTGCTTGTCAAATTTAATTTTCCTTTATGACAAAGTAATCCACCTAGTTGATCAAGGGAAGCCAGTTGATGTAATCTTTTGGGATTTCAATAAAGCTTTTGATACTCTCTCTCACAGTATCCTTCTAGATAAAATATTGTGTTGGTTTTTCTTGGCCCAGTTTTTTGGGGTTTTTTTTGGTAGTGGGGGCACAAAGATGGCATCTGTGAGAAGCTTCTGGAAGCTTTCACCATGTCCAGCAGAGCCAATCTCTGATGGCTCTGAAGATGATGGACATGCCACTGGCCAAGCCTGGGCCAATTAGGGATGGTGGTAACACCTCTGTGATAACATATTTAAGAAGAAATCAAAACAATGTGTGCATGCAGTTCTTTTTAGCCAGAGAAGGAGAGGAGGTGAGAACACGTGAGGGAAACCAACACAGAGACACCAAGGTCAGTGGAGAAGGTGGGGGAGGAAGTCCTCCAGGCGCTGGAGCCAAGAATCCTCTGCCGGCTGTGGTGAGGACCATGGTGGAGCAGGCTGTCCCCCTGCAGCCCATGGGGTCCACGGGGGATGCAGAGATCCACTCACAGCCCGTGAGGAGGTGCCCACACCAGAGCAGGTGTATGCCTGGAGGAGGCTGTGATCCAGTGGGAGTCCCAGTGGAGAGAGAAGCCTTGCTCCCAAGATGGAACAGCCTGGCCTCAGAGGTCTGCACCCTGTGGACAAGGGGCCCACTATGGGGCAGTTTGGGAGGACTGTGTGCCCGTGGGAGGAGGCTCACATTGCAGCAGCGTGCGTGTGTGCTGCTGCTCGTGAGATGGACCCATGCCAGAGGAGTTCGCAGAGAGCTGTCTCCCTTGAGAGGGACCCCACGGCAATACAGGGGAAGGACTCCTCTCTCTAAGCAGCGGAAGAAAATTCTGGTGATGGACTGACCTAAACCCCCACACCCTGCCTCCCTTGCAGTGTTGGTGGGAAGGAGGGAGGGATTGGGGGCAGGAATGGTGTCTTTAGGGCTTGTTTTATTTCTCATTATCCTTCTCTGACTCTGTTAGTAATAAATCACTTTGCAACTTTAAGATGAGCCTGTTTTGGTTCTCAGTGCGTTTTCTCCCGGTGCCTTATCTCAGCTCATGAGCCGTGTGTGTTAACTTTTTTCCTCTCCTCTGCCCAGCTGTGGCAGGGGAGACCAAGCAAGCAAATGTCGTAGGTGCCTGGCATTTGGCCAGTGCTCAAACCACAACAAACATCCAGCACACAGCTGGATAAACACATCACACACTGGGTTGTACTAAATGGGGTTACATGAGGCTGCTGACCAGTCACAAGTGGGGTTCCACAGGACTCCATTTTAGGGCCAGTTTTCTTCAACATCTTCATAAATGACTTGAATGCAGGACTTAATTATATACTGAAGAAGTTTTCAGGCAACACTAAATTGGGAGGAGCTGTCGACTCCCTTGAAGGCAGAGAAGGCTAATCTGTCCCTCTACAAGATGGAGACTGTATAGTTTTGTGAAGTAGCAGGACTCTCACTAGTCACATTTGTGTTTTTCTGCCAAGTAAAACATGGTTCTGAAGCTAGTGAAGTGCTGAGGCTGGAGAAGGAAGAAGAGCAAACTGGATTACATGGGTACTTCAGACAACCTGTAAAACACTCATTGCTTTTAGCCACTGACAGAGATCCTGTTCTTACTATGACACACCTGCACAGCAGAGCCTGCATAGTGAATCTGCTGATATATAAAGGACGAACTTGATGCTGCACCTTTCAATTCTTCTAGCTGGTCTTTTACAGACACTGGACAGGCTTACAAGACCTTTAAAAACCTCCCAGCTAAACCAAACACAAATGGCTGTCCAATTTAATATAATTTCCCCCTCTAACCTCTCAGAGAAAATATTCTGAACTTTATAATCTTCTAATATGTATTTCTTTTTCAGAGGAGCATAAGCATCTATTCAAGAAACCCAAGAGTACACAGATCAACATCATTATTTTCCTAAATGTATTTAGAAGATGACAGAGTAATTATTTTTTGCTCAGGCTCATAGTTATAGAAGAGACTTTTACGGACCCATGTTTAGTCAATAAAACAAGGCAAAAAAACAAAAGAAGCCCTACAACTGAAGTGGAATAAATAGAAGTGGAATAAATAGTGTTAGCAAAGGTCTGAATACATTCAACTGCTGTCTTTAAATTCTTGTGCAGGGTGTAGGTGTCAAGGTGGTGGTTGTGGGGGGCTGCAGGAGTGGCATATGAGGGAGGCAGCCAGGGGCTGTCCTGTGTCAAACAGGCTCTAAAACAGACACACCACAGGACATAGCTGATCCCATCCACCACATGCATGGAACCTCTGTGAAAATGTATTTAAGAGCAAAAAACAGCCCAGGGAGAGAGGAGGGGGAAAAAAAAGAGAGAAACAGAGGGAATGCCAAGGCCAGAAGAGAATGATGAGGAGGAGTTCCAGGGCAGAGAATATATCCACACTGTAGCCCATTAAGGACCCCATACTGGAGCAGAAGGACATTTCCTAAAGGAATCATGTTCCATGGAGAACTCCCAATGAAGAGTTTTCCTAGAGGACTACAGCCCTGAAAAGGACCTGTGCTGGAGCAGGGGAAAAGTGTGAGAGGAAGAAGTGGCATAGACTGCTTTGGATTGGCCTCCAACCCTCCATTCCCCACCCCCCACCCCCACCACACTCTGCATTTCTTGGGGCTAGCAAGCAGGGGTGTAGAGGAGCCTGCAGTTAAAGAGTGAAGTTGAGACTGGGAAATGGGGGAAGAAAGCGGTTTTAGTGTTTGTCTTTTTGTTTTCTACTAACTGTACCTATTTTTATCGGCAACAGATTTTCTGCCAGGACAAAAACTTTTAAGCAATCTTCCTGTCTTTCTCTTGACTTGCGAGCTTTCTCATCCTGTTTGTCCCCACACACACACTCCAGTCTTGCTGGATGGGGTGCTAAGTGAACAGTTGGGTGGGCATTTGACTGTTAGCCTAGGCTAACCTACCCCAATTTTATACTATTTAATTCAATCAAAATCACCTCATCTAATAAGAAAGGAATTAGAGGAATCAAAATCAAAAACTTATTTCATATGAGAATTATAGTACTTCACAACATGAGTGTCCTGTAACCCCCAGAAAGTTTCACCAACAAGCATGACAAAAGTTGCATGCCTATCTGTCCTAGGTTACAATATAGATGTACTCAGTATTCTATTACCACAAGCTCTGGGCCATTAGCTGTTATCGCCGGCTATGACTCACCCCTGAAAACAGACAATGGGCCATCAAGAAACCACTGCACGACTCATGGACTTGTCTCATCCTATTGTGAGATGCTCCACCCAGGAGGGAGGAGCCAAGCATTCTCACCTGGATATAACCTGGCTTTGGAACTGCCTGAGCTAGCCCTGTCTACTGGGTTCCCAGAGGTCAAGAGCTTCCACTAGACCTTCAGGTGGAGACCAGACCTTCCACAGGATCACCACTTCAACCTAACTACTTCACTTGGACTGCTACCACCACCCTAACAGGGTGTCAGGTTGTATCTGACTTCATCAGTGTCTTTCCTTGTATTATTGCACTTTTTAAAAATTTTCCTATTAAATTTTAATCCTGACTTGAGATCTCCCACTGGTTTGTTTTCAAACTAATACATATTTTGGCGCCCAATGTGAGGCATGACCTGAAGAAAAATCAGAAATATAATTCTTTATTACAAAAATCTGTTCACCATGATGCTCAGCTTGTCTATGTGGGTACTGTATCTTGCTCTCTATATCTTCCCACATATGGGAAACTATCTGCCTGTTGTATTGCTCCTCTTGCAACCAGGGAAAGGCATGAGAATTGCTTTATTGGTTTACTATGCTGTGGCAGGATGCTCCCCCCCCCTTCTCTCTCTCCCTGATCAGTCGCTGGAGATGGATGGCTTAGATTAGGTTGATAGCTTAATCCGGGCTATCTGGTGTTGGCGACTGAATGTCTAAGGTGAGATATAGAGAGAATGTGAAAAATTTTTAGTGACCACAAATCCACACTTTTTTCCTATAAAAACACCACGAAATCTCAGCAAAGGAAGAAGCTTTTCTATATGGACGTTGGAGCGTGAAGTAAAGTCTTCTCCCCTGAGCTTGGACACAAGTTCTGTGATAACTTCTTGCAAGATTCAGAGAGGATTCTAATGTATCCCAGCTCCAAAATTGGATTTGGTAAGATCATTGGTTTCCGATATTGTATTATTTCGGCTAACTTATAGGTACCTTTCTTAACTTGCATTTCAGCTATTTTATAGCTCAAGCAAGCATTTCTTAACTTGCATTTTTAACTATTTTTATAGTTCAAGCAAGCTTTTACCCCATAATTGCATTTTAGCTATTATAGTTTTGCAATTATGCATTCATTGTGTGTCTATGTGTGTCAATCTGTTCTATGTTTGTATGTTTGTTATTTTCTGTGTCTAATAAATGGTATTTTTAGACGAATCGGCCAAATATCAAAGATCTTTGCAAATGGGACCAAGTATTGGGGAGCTAGCTACCCTAAAGCCTGGCAAACTGCACAAACTTATAAGGCTTCTTTCTCCCATGCAAGACATATGCCTATTGCATGATAACCTGCGAGGCAATGAATGCCATTCGGAATATATACTCAATTTTGTCTGCCTGGCCTAGTCTGAGCTGCTGCGTCTGGGACCTCCTCAGCAATCGCACCCAGACCCTGGGGGTAGGAGGAGAGAGCAGTTTCTTCCAGCCTTTCAGGCCAGGCACAGCCGTTTTTGACAATATTGAGTTCTCTCTGGATGTTAAGGATGGTATAATCTTCTTGTCAGTTCTGTTTTCTTTTTTCTCCATGACCAGCACTGTGTACATCATGCTTAGGGACAGAACAATACTTGGTGTGGTACAGCGTCTTCTTGAATGTGGTGGTTTTGATTGGCCCAAAACATCAGTGAAGTGTTTTTAACATCTAGGAGAAATTTGGACCCCTCAGAAGCTGTTGTAGTAGGCCTGGGGAGGTGTCTGAGGGGTGGGGTGTGGCACAAAGATGGCTCCTGTGTGTCCTGAGTGCAAGTTCTGGAAGTTTTTACATCAAGTCCAGCAGAGCCAATCTCTGATGGGCTCTGACGGTGATGGACATGCTGCCAGCCAAGTTTGGGCAATTGGAGGTGCTGGTTACGCCTCTGTGAAAACATATTTAAGAAAAATTCAAAACAAAGCAGGCACACACTTCTTTCACTTCTTTGTAGTTGGAGGAGGAGGTAGAGGTGAAAATATGTGAGGGAGAACAGCATGGAGAGTGCCAAGGTCAGTGAAGAAGGGGGAGGAAGAGGTGCTCCAGTGCTCCCGGCACAGGAGCTGAAAACTTTCTGCTAGCCATGGGGAAAGCTATGGGGGGAGCAGGAAGTTTCTCCTGCAGCCCATGGAGTCCATAGGGATGCAGAAATTCACCCACAGCCCACGCCAGAGGAGCAGGTGGATGCCTGGAAAAGACTGTGAACCAGTGGGAGTCTCATCTAAGAGTTAAAACTGCAAAAGGCCTTGCAAAGGAGAGAAAGGCTTTTTTCCTTGCTCCTGGCATGGAAGCAGCCTGGCCTCGGCTTGGGAGAGTCTGCACAGCACCCTATGGACAAAAAGACTCACGTTGCAGCAGGATTCGGGCGGGATGTTGCTCGTGAGATTGGTCCCACGCCAAAGAAGTTCCCAGAGGACTGTCTCTTGTGGGAAAGACCCCGTGGCTAAGTAGAGAACCTCTTTTCCTGATTGGACTGACCAGAGGACCCCTTAACCTGCCCCCTGTCTGTGTTGCTGGTTTGGAAAGAGGGAAAGGGGGGGGGGGTGAGTGCAGAGACTGCTTCTTAAGAGGGTGGGGGTGAGAGCAGAAAAAAACTGTCTGAAGAGAGAGAGAAACAAGTAGAGATAAAGAGTATTTGTAGTAGAAGAATTGTGGTGATGAGTAAATTTGAGAATCTGCTCTGTGGACTGAAAAGAGACCCCACACCCTGTCCCCCCCCCCCAGCTTGTTGACTGTAAAGGAGGAAAGGGGGTGAATATTGTAGGTTCTTAAGAGGGAGGGGGGAGTGAACAAAAACTGTATGAAAAGTTTTTTCTTGCCTGCATTTATCCTCCAACTCTGTTAGGTAATTAAACACTTTTTGCAACTTTAAGCTTGGAGCCTGGTTGCCCTCTTTTCGTGCATCCTCCTGGCAATTTCCGGTCTCAAACCCATGGCATTGATGAAGAGGAGAAAAGAAGCAAGTCAGCAGGCACCACATCCACGCAAACTGCCACCAATAGGAAAAGAACCAAAGAGCAGTCAACATCTCAACACAGACCGTCACCGAACCAGAACAGTCGAAGCCAGTAGCAGTTGCCCCTGTCCAGAAAAAGAAATCCAAGAGCAAATCAGTCTGCATAGTGGCTGACGAGGATGCGGCAGGACCACCGCACCCAGCAGAAGAGACAGAGCCGGAGATCATCACTTGCTCTCTATCCCTGAGGGAGCTGAGTGACCTATGGAGGGAATTCACCCATCAGGCAAACGAGTCTATCCTGACCTGGCTGCTCCACATCTGGGACGCCACAGCTAACGACACCATTCTGGACGGAAGTGAGGCTAGGCAGCTGGGATCCCTGTCCCGGGATGTGGTCATTGACCGGGGGATTGGGAGAACCCAGGAAACTCAGCCTCTGGCGGTGATTGCTGGCAAGTGTATGGGACAGATACCTCTGTAAAGAAGACCTCCAGATGTACCAAAGAAAATGGAGCACGATAGAACAAGGTATCCGATGCCTGAGGGAATTGGCTGTGCTAGAGATCATTTTCTCAGAAGACGAGAGATTCCCTAAGAGCCCAGATAACGTCCAGTGCACTTCACAAATGTGGCTAAGATTTGCATGGCTCGGACCAGATATATACTCTCGTTACCTGGCGACGCTGCAGCGGAGGGAAGGAGAGGACAAGGTGGGCATGTTAGTCAACAAACTGAGAATTTACAAAGACACCGTCACAGCCCCACTACGCACCCATGTCTAATCGGTGGAAACAAAGCTGGCTGAGCAAGTCCGGAACTTGATTGAAGAGGGCCACCGGAAACTAAGGAAAGAGCTCAAAGGAGGAATTTACCATGCCTTGCCAGAACCAACAAGAGTCTCTGCCATCAGGAGCAGACATCCCCCCAGCCAGGGAAAGAAGACAAACTCCGTGAGGTAACCTCTGTTTTTTCCTACAGGAGCATGGAGAAGACATGAGAAAGTGGGATAGGAAACCCACCTCCTCCTTAGCAGCCCGGGTATGCGAATTGAAAAGAGAAACATCCACCTCAGGAGGCTCGTCTATGTTCAACACTGCTCTGGTCACTTCTGGACAGAACCCCAGACAGTATGGGAATGATAATATGACTGATCCTCCTGAAGAGACCTCAGGAACACGTTTAGAGGAAGAGAGCATCATGTACCACAACCAGGATTAGAGGGGCCCTGCCTCTAGCCAGGTAGAGGAAAGGGATAACCGGATCTATTGGACTGTGTGGATCCGATGACCTGGCACGTCTGACCCACAAAAATATACGGCTTTGGTTGATACCGGCGCTCGATGCACTCTGATGCCATCCGGGTATGTGGGGACGGAATCCATTTCTATTTCTGGGGTGACAGGAGGATTCCAGCAGCTGACTGTACTGGAAGCTGAAGTGAGTTTAATTGGGAACGAGTGGCAGAAACACCCCATCATGACTGGTCCAGAGGCCACATGCATCCTTGGCATAGACTATCTCAGGAGTGGATATTTCAAAGACCCAAAGGGACATCGCTGGGCTTTTGGGATAGCAGCCGTAGAGACAGAAGACATAAGACAACTGAATACCCTGCCTGGTCTCTCAGACAACCCATCTGCCATAGGACTGCTGAGAGTTGAAGAACAATGGGTGCCAATTGCTACAGCAACAGTGCATCGCCGGCAATACCGCACTGACAGAGACTCTGTGGCCCCCATCCATAAGATGATTCGGGAACTGGAGAGGCAAGGGGTGGTCAGCAAGGCCCTTTCACCCTTTAAAAGCCCCATATGGCTGGTGCGTAAATCCAGTGAAGAATGGAGACAGACGGTAGATTACCGTGGCCTGAATGAAGTCATGCCACCACTGAGTGCTTCTGTACCGGACATGCTGGAACTTCAGTACAAGCTGGAATCCAAGGCAGCAAAGTGGTATGCAACCTTCGATATTGCCAATGCCTTTTTCTCCATTCCTCTGGCAGCAGAGTGAAGGCCTCAGTTTGCTTTCACCTGGAGGGGCGTGCAGTACACATTGAACCGACTGTCCCGGGGTGGAAGCACAGTCCCACCATCTGCCATGGGCTGATCCAGGCTGCACTGGAAAAGGGTGAGGCTCCAGAACATTTGCAGTATATTGATGACATCATTGTGTGGGGGGACACTGCAATGGAAGTATTTGGGAAAGGAGAGAAAATCATCCGGATTCTCCTGGAAGCCAGCTTCGCCATCAAGAAGAGCAAAGTCAAGGGGCCTTCCCGAAAGATCGTGTTCCTGGGAGTGAAGTGGCAAGATGGACGGTGTCAGATTCCTACTGAGGTCATCAATAAGATCACCACGATGTCTCCACCAACCAGCAAAAAGGAGACGCAAGCTTTCCTAGGTGCCATAGGCTTTTGGAGAATGCACATTCCTGAGTACAGCCAGATCGTGAGTCCTCTCTACCTCAGAACCCGCAAGAAGAACAATTTCCCCTGGGGCCCTGAACAGCAACAAGCCTTCGCCCAGATCAAACAGGAGATTGCTCATGCAGTAGCTTTTGGCCCAGTCAGGACGGGACCAGAGGTAAAGAATGTGCTTTACTCTGCAGCTGGGAGCCGTGGTCTGTCCTGGAGCCTTTGACAGAAGGTGCCTGGTGAGACCCGAGGCCGACCACTGGGATTCTGGAGCCAAAGTTACAGAGGGTCCGAAGCTAACTACACTTCCACCGAGAAGGAAGTCCTGGCAGTCTATGAAGGTGTCCAAGCCACCTCAGAGGTAATCGGCACAGAAGCACAACTCCTCCTCACACCCTGGCTGCCAGTGCTGGGGTGGATGTTCAAAGGAAAGCTTCCCTCTACCCACCATGCCACTGACACCACATGGAGCAAATGGATTGCCCTCATCCTACAGCACGCCTGTGTTGGAAACCTGAATCGCCCTGGGATTCTGGAAATTATGACAAACTGGCCTGAAGGTGAGACTTTTGGATTATCTTCAGAAGAAGCAGAGGAGCAAGTAACACGTGCTGAGGAAGCATCCCTGGTATAACGAGCTGCCGGAGAGTGAAAGACGTTACGCCCTCTTCACCCATGGCTCCTGCCGAATTGTAGGCGCAGATCGAAAATGGAAAGCTGCAGTATGGTGCCCCACACGATGAGTTGCACAAGCTACCGAGGGACAAGGTAGATCGAGTCAGGTTGCGGAGCTTAAAGCCGTCTAGCTGGCTTTGGATATTGCCAAACGAGAGAAATGGCCAAGGCTCTATCTCTCCACCAACTTCTGGATGGTAACCAACGTGCTGTGGGGATGGTTAGATCGCTGGAGAAAGGCCAGCTGGCAGCACAGAGGAAAACCCATCTGGGCCGCTGAGATTTGGCAGGACATCGCCACCTGGGCAGAGAAGCTGACCGTGAAAGTTCGACACGTGGATGCACATGTACCTAAGAGTCGGGCTAAGGAAGAGCATCGTAACAACGAGCAGGTAGACCGAGCTGCCAAGGTGAAAGTGTCACAGGTGGATCTGGACTGGCAGCACAAAGGAGAATTATTTCTAGCTCATTGGGCCCATAATGCCTCTGGTCATCAAGGGAGAGATGCAATGTACAGATAGGCTCGTGACCGAGGGGTGGACTTGACCATGGACAGCATCTCACAGGTCATCCACAGCTGCGAGCCCTGCGCTGCAATCAAATAGGCCAAGCGGGTGAATCCTCTGTGGTACGGTGGACGATGGTCAACGTATAGGTATGGGGAAGCATGGCAAGTTGACTACATCACCCTTCCCCAAACCCGCCAAGGAAAGCGCTATGTGCTGACCATGGTGGAAGCAACCATGGGATGGTTGGACACCTACCCTGTGCCTCATGCTACTGCCCGGAACACCATCTTGGGCCTGGAAAAGCAAGTCCTGTGGAGACATGGCACCCCTGAGAGAATCGAGTCTGACAATGGAACCAATTTCAAGAGCGGCCTCATAAGCACCTGGGCTAGAGAACACGGAATTGAATGGATATACCATATCCCCTATCATGCACCAGCTGCCGGGAAAGTTGAACAGTGCAATGGACTACTTAAGACAACTCTGAAGGCACTTGGCAAGGGGAACCTTCAAAAATTAGGAACTGAACTTAGCAAAGGCCACTTGAATGGTCAACACAAGAGGCTCCATCAATCGAGCCGGTCCTGCCCAGTCCGAACCTTTGCACACAGTGGACAGAGATAAAGTCCCTGTGGTACACATGAGAGGTATTTTAGGAAAGACTGTTTGGATTAGTCCCACCTCAGGCAAAGGCAAACCCATCCGTGGGGTTGTTTTTGCCCAAGGACCTGGTTACACTTGGTGGGTGATGCAGGCAGATGGGGAAACCCGTTGTGTACCACAAGGAGACCTAATCTTAAGTGAGAACTGTGTGTAAAAACTAGGCAGTGATGGAGATGGTAATAGAATAAGGGGTGGATAATGTGCTAGGTTACAATATAGATGTATTTAAGTATTCTATTACCACCAGCTGTGGGCCATCAGCTGTTATCACCTGCTAATGGCCCGCCCCTGATAACAGACAAGAGCTACCACTGGACTTTCAGGAGGAGACCAGACCTTCCACAGGATCACTGCTTCCACTGAACTACTTCATTTGGACTGCTACCACCACCCTAACAGGGTGTCAGGTTGTATCTGACTTTGTCAGTGCTTTTCCTTGTATTATTACACATATTTTTAATTTTTCTATTCAATTTTAATCCTGATTTGAAATCTCCTGCTGGTTTGTTTTCAAACTAATACACTATCAAAGCAGAGAAACTTAAAATCTCCAAGTTTTTAAGGAGCTTTTGTTATTTTAATTTTTGGGAAACCAAGTCCAAATAAGCTTTGATATTTTGGAAGATTTGGTGACAGTTATTGGTGTCCCAGATGGAACCTAAGCCTTGACCTTTGACTGATCCACAGTTGACAGATCTCCAGCTGGCTCTGAGGGATTCTCATGTAGAACTTCAACTTCTGACTGTCCGAGGCTTGAGGCAAGATCCCTGGGTAAGTAAAGGCATCATTTAAATTATTTATCTTGGGGTTAATGACAAGGGGTACAAACCCCTGCATGGAGTTACTGGTAAAGGGGTTCGAGTTCCCCAGAACAGGGTTTGAGTCCCTGGGTAAGCTGACCAAGGGAGGGGGGAGTTCCCTTCCATCAGGGGTTTCCTAAAAAGTATTAGGGGTTCAAGTCCCCTGGAAAAAAAAAAAAAAAAGAAACAAAAAAAAAAAACATTTAATCAGAGCCCAGCTTTGGCCTCGGCTCCTTGTATTCCTTGCATTCTTCTTGAACTCTGAAAGTGTGTTTCTGTTAGAGTGGTGTGTTAATTTGAGTTTGCCTGCATGTGAACATGGAGATGTCTGATATAAAAATGTGCTGAGAGAGTGTTGATTGAGTGTTTGCTGGGGTTTTGGAGTATTGTTGGCTGTTGCTTTATTTTTGTGTGTGTGGTCGAAATCGTGTTTGTGGGTGAATTTGCGTTTGTGGACTTGGAACGCCCTCTTGTGTTGGTTTTAGTGATTGCAGGCTTGGTGGTCTCCGTTTCCCGTTACAAATCCGCACCATTACACCTTTCAGAGGTAATAGCTTGTATACTTGTAATTATTGAATATGGGGGCAGTTTCTTCTAAAAAAACTAAATTTGGGGATGATATTCTGAATTCTCCGTTGAAATCTATATTGAACCACTGGAAAAAGGTAGGAGACCCAGTGAGTAAACCTAGACTAATCCAGCATTGTAATCAGTGGTAGCTGGTATATAAGCTAGACAACCAAGCTAAATGGCCAGGAAATGGCACTTTAAATTACAATACTATTTTACAATTGATGTTGTTTTGTAGAAAAGAGAAGTGGGAGTGTGGTGCCTTATGTAGATTTTTGCTTTAATTTGAGAAACCATCCAGAATGGCAAAAGGGATGTTTTTCCATCCCGTTACATCTCTTTGTGTTACCATTAAAAAAGGAAAGGGCAAAGGATAGGAGACTGAAGCGATGTTGTTCCTCTTGCAGTATCAGACACCAGTGTTTGAAATGCAATAGTTGATGGGAGGAGGATGATGTAGAGATGGTGATGGCACCACATGTGGGAGATATGGAAATAGAGGATTTGTCTGTGTCTGATACTGGGGGAGCACAAGGACGGAGTGAGCAGTCAGAGAGGAGCCAGGAGTTAATTTCAAGCTTGGTGGCGGGGCAGACCAGGGGTAAGCAGGAAGTGAGAAAGAAGGAAGAGGGTAAGCAGGAAGTGAGAAAGCCGGCAGAGGATGAGCAGGAGATGGGTAAACAAGAGGTGATAGCTCCACTCCAGGAGGGAGTGGGAGCTCCTGGCCCAGTGGTAGTGAAGGTACCTTTCTCCCTGATGGATCTTGAGGCATGGGCAAGATGGGCAGACCCCTATAGGGAAGATCCAGAGAGGGTAGCTTAAGTATGTGAAACCATTCTCAAAACCCAGAACCCAGACTGGGGGGATATCCCAGTCCTGATAGATAATCTATTAGATTCCACAGAAAAAGAGATGGTGCTCAGGATTGCTAGGAAGAAGGCAGACAGGATGGTTATAGAAGGCAGGTTACCAGGAATGGTGACAGCATTTTCCTTCCTGGGACCCCAACACCAGGATAGGGAGAGCTGCCCTGATACGATATCAGAATTGGATATTATTTGGCTTTAAACACGCAATGCCAAAAGCAGTCAATTGGTTTAAACTTTATGAGGTAAAACAAGGACCGCATGAGACACTAGGTGAATTTGCAGAATGCCTCAGGGTAGCTGCCAGGAGATACACTAATATCAACCCTGAAAAACAAGAAGAAGCTGTACAGGTGGCTTCTATATTTAAAGGGAACTCAGATCCGGATATTAGAAAGAAGTTACAGAAACTGGAGGAAGCCAACTCTCATGACTTAGGGAAACTTTTACAAGTGGCCTGGAAAGTTTTTAATAATAGGGGAGAAGAGGAAATGAATAAAATCAAGGAGATGGAAAAGGAAAGGGAAGAGAGAGAAAGAAAGTGGGAAATTGAAAGGGAGAGAGAGAGAAGAAGCAGGAAAAGGAAAGGGAGGAGAAAGAAAACAGGAGCTGGAAAGGCAGAGGAAATACATAGAGATGCAATGATGATAGCAGCCCTGCAGAGGGCATTATCTAATCGTAGAACAAGGAGAGGCTCTGCCCCCGGAGGATTAAAACTCAACCAATGCGCATTTTGTAGAGGTTTTGGGCACTGGAGAAGGGACCATCCCCAGAAGCTGAAGGGGGCAGGGGTAACAGAGTTACCACTACATCAAGACTGATGGGAACCAGGGGTGGAAACCCCAGCTGAACCCCTGGTTGCCATAGAGCTGGGGAAAAAGAAAATTGACTTTTTAGTAGACACTGGAGCTTTTTATTCAGTATTAAATACAAACCAAAAAAAATTAATCCAAGAAACTGTAAATGTTATTGGTGCAAAAGGGAAAGCCGAAACAAGAACATTTTTTAACTCTATTAACTTTAAATTTGGCAAGTGATGGATAGCAAGAGCTTGTATGTTGCAGGGAATGCCGGAATGAGACAATTCTAGAGGAATACCAGAAGCCTTAGAAAATGCAGTAACACCCTTGGTTTGGGCCAGAAGAACTTCAGGACATTCCAAACAAGCTCAGCCTGTAAGCATTATTCTAAAACCTGGATCAAAATCAGTAAGGCAGAAACTATCCTTTAGAATTAGAAGCTACAAGGGAAGTCAAGAGCCTTATAGAGAATTTCAGAAAATTTGAATTATTGATTGAATGTGAATCAGAATATAATACTCACATTTTGCCAGTCACAAAGCCTGGGACAGACAAATACAGATTAGTACAAGACCTACAAACAATCAGTCAAATAGTTCAGGATATCCACCCTGATGTAGCCAATCCTTATACCCTGTTAATGGCCCTTACATAATATCATCAATGGTTTACAGTAACAGATTAGAAGGATGCCTTCTTTTGCATACGTCTCGATAAGCAAAGTCAGAGCCTTTTTGCTTTTGAATGGGAAAATCCCCAAACTGGTCGGAAGACTCAGCTTACCTTGTACTGTATTACCACAAGGATTTAAAAATAGTCCAATGATTTTTGGGAATCAATTGGCAAAAGAATTAGAGACCTGGAAGAAAGAGAACCCCAAAGGGTTGGTCCTGCAGTATGTTGATGACATCTTACTAGCAAATGAAACTAAGGAAAAGTGCATGGAATTGACTATTGGCCTTCTAAATTTCCTAGGCCAAAAAGGCTACAAAGTATCTCAGGAAAAAGTTCAAATCATGAAGCAGCAAGTTACCTACCTAGGATTTGAAATAATTCCAGGACAGTGGAAATTGGGAACAAAAAATAAGCCATCTGCCACATACTTCAACCTGTGACTGCCTGAGATTTAAGAGCATTCTTGGGCAGGGCAGTGTGGTGTAGATTGTGGGTCTTGAAGTATGGACTTTTAGTTAAACCATTGTATGAACTTTTAAAGGAGGCCCTGGAAAGACCTTTGATTTGGACTCCTGAGAGTGAATATGCATTCCATAACTTAAAGATGGCCCTGATGTCTGCACCTGCCTTAGGACTTCCAGACTTAACAAAGCCCTTTGAGTTTTTTCTACATGAATGATAGGAACTCACCCTTGGAGTTCTGGCTCAAAAGGTAGTAGACTTCAAGAGGTACTTTTCAAAACAACTGAACAATGTCAGACAGGGATGGCCCAGACACCTGCGAGCTGTAGCAGCAACTATTCTCCTCATCCAAGAGGCCAGGAAATTGACTTTGGGAAAAAAGATAATAGTATATACTCCACATGCTGTAACCACTATATTACGCCAGAAAGGGGGGCATTGGCTTTCCTCAAGTCATATGCTGAAATATCAGACTGTTCTAATGATGCAAGATGTGGAACTTAAAGTAATCACAGTGGTAAATCCAGGCCAATTCCTGAACACCCCAATGCAAGGAGAAAAGCAGCTGACCCATGATTGCCTACAGATAATTGAGCAAGTTTATGCAAGCTGACCAGACCTACAAGACACCCATGGAAGATTGTCTTGGGGTGATTTTATGATAATCCTGTATCCCTTATCGTCTGCTTTATGCCCAGAAATAACTCCTGTTGTTACCGATAGGTAAGGCTTTATAAAGGAAAGGCCTTGTAACATGGCTTCGGCCTGTTACTTAGGTTGAGTAGAAGGGAACTATGGCAGAATGACTCAGCTGGAATAGAGAGACATGAGAAACTGAGAGACTGCTGCATGATGGTCACGAGTCCACATTGTGGTGTGTGGTGGTTGGTTGACTTGGGCTTGTTGTGCCTTAAAACTATGTAAACTGATAACCAGTTAACTGCTTAAAAAGGATGGGTTTTTGGCAATAAAGAGCATTCATTTGCACTCGCCTGAGGTCCCTATGTCGCTCGTCAGTGCCACAGCTGGCACCCAACAGGGACAATCGACCTACAGCAAAGAGCAGACTACACCCGGGACCGAAGAGCCCAGGCCCCAGAAGCAGCCCCAGACCACAACCTACGCCAGATCCTGCAGACCCAGGCATTGGCCAAGCCCACGCAAAGGACCCCGGTGGCAGCTCCACACAGCGCATTCCAACTCTGGCGACGCACTTAGACTCTATGAGCGATCCTCAGCTTTACCTTATCACATTCCAGCCTGCGCATTCATAATTTTAAGGTGAGCTGTGGGTTATCATGGGTACGAAACCATCACTTGAGCAAAAACAGACCCTAGAGACTTTACAGCGGCTTTTACAACGGCAGAACAGAGACATTCCCGATGCTAAGTTGCTTGCTTTGTTAGATTGGATCTCTGCGCATGTGGGGGAATTTCCCTCTATCAGCATTTATGAGCTAGATGCTTGGAAAGGGGTTGGACATAGACTCTTTGATCTTGCAAGCACAGGTGATTCCTGTGCTTCCAGGCATCTTACAACTTGGGGAATTGTTGTAGCGACTCTCACAGAATCTAATGCAGATTCACTTTTTCAGCTGCCCCTGGAGCCTGCTGCCCCCCCTGCACAGCTGCCTTCCTTGGTAGCGTTTTCTCCCAGAAAGGCATTCCTTCATAGTGGCTCCCCCACATGCCAGACTCTGCCAGGTCCCAGAGCTCTTTCGCTGCCCACCCCCCCGCCCCCATCTCAGCCCCTCCCAATGCCACCTCTGCACTGCCTGTCCCTCCCATGGTACTGCCTTTGCCACCTGCCCCCTTGGTGCAAGTTCCCCCCTTGCCTGTATCACATTCACGAGGCCATACTGAGGGTTCTGGCCCCTCGGATTCGCATGCTCCCACGGCCACAGAAACACAGTCTTCATCAGCGACCTCCATGGCTGCGGAAATACAGTCTTCGGTTGTGGCCCCCACGGCCACTTTTAAGGCCCCCCCGGCTAGCCCCCCCCGCCTCTGCATGGCTCCTTGAATGCTGCAGCTACTACCCTGCGCCTTCTCAGGGCCCCGAGCAGTTCCCACCCCCCCGCCCCCGAGCGCCTTCCAGGAGCTGCAGGTCAAACCCTCCGGAGACAGTCACTTTTAATAGCTATTCAGACCCGGCACCCTTTAATGTCCAGGCAGTACAGCTGTATCCTACATGAGATCAAATCCGAGTGCCTTCATATCTAACAGCATATCCGGTGGTTTATGATCAATGTGGAGCCCCGGCCTATAAAGATGTAGAGTACTCTGTTATGAGAGAGATGCACAGGTTAGCACAGGAGACTGGTACGTCTTCTGAACAACTTATTGCCTATATACAGACCCTATGTTCTGCCTATGTACTTACTCCTGCTGACTGGAAAAACATGATGGAAATGTTACTAACGATGACCCAGTATCTCGTTTGGTTCTCGGACTACCATGTGTCCTGCATGTCTCAGGCAGGGAGTCTATGCATGCTTTGCTAATCGGACGTTCTTCTACTACTAAGCTAGGACTCTTTGTGTTATCTGGTGTCATCAACTCTGACTTTGAAGGTAAAATACAGATCATGGACGCCTGTTCCACCTTGCTTTATACCTGCTTGCATGAGTCTGGCTCAGCTTGTTCCATTTTACAGCACAATCCTGGGCGGAAAAGGTAAGCTTGGCACTGCTGGCTTCGGAAGCACTGGCCAGCCTCAAATTTTTTGGGCAAGCTCTATTACAGCAACTCAGCCGACCATGGTTTGCACTATTGACGGTAAGGAGTTCAAAGGACTTGTTGATACTAGGGCTGATGTTTCCATTATCAGAAACAAGGACTGGCCCAGTGATTGGCCCACAGTTGACCCTGCCTCAACTCTGGTTGGAATAGGAGGGCTTTAATGCCCTCGACAAAGTGCCCACCTCTGCCTTGTTGGCCCCGACGGGCAAACTGCCCACATTGCACCATTCATTGCTCTGGTGCCATGTACATTATGGGGACGTGATGTCCTCGGACAGTTTGGAACCACTGTCAGCATAGACTCTGACTCGCGTCAACCCCTTTTTTCATAGGGGCCATTGAACAGCCATTCTGAACACAGATACTGAACATATGTAAACTCACGTAGAACACAGATGACCCTGTCTGGGTCCCTCAATGGCCCCTACATAAGGAATGGCTGCAACACTTACAGCAGCTTGTAGATGAACAGCTGTCTCTTGGGCACATACAGCCCTCCTCTAGCCCTTGGAACACGCCTGTTTTTTGCATACCCAAGAAAAGTGGTTAATGGAGACTTACATGACTTGCGAGCGGTAAATGCAGTCATTGAACCAATAGGTGCTTTACAACCTGGACTTCCCTCCCCAGTTATGGTTCCTCTGGATTGGCCCATCACTGTCATAGACTTAAAAGACTGCTTCTTTACCATTCCCTTGCACCCTGATGATGCACCCCATTTTGCCTTTTCAGTGCCCACCATGCACCATGCAGAGCCGATGAAAAGGTATCACTGGACAGTTTTGCCACAAGGCATGTGCAACAGACCAACTATATGCCAGAGAGTGGTAGACCTTACTCTGCATCCTGTATGCTGCCAATTTCCTGAGGCAACCATACACCACTACATGGATGATATTTTACTTGCAGCTAAAGATCATTCTTTTTTGTGTTCCATACAGGTGGCCGTTGTTCAAGCAGTTTGAGCAGCTGGCTTATTCGTTGCACCCGAGAAAGTGCAACAGCAGGCCCCGTGGCATTACCTAGGGTGGAAAATTACTCAGCAGACTATCTGCCCTCAGCCTCTAAAGCTTTGTGTTAAGGATAACCTGACCGTAAATGATTTGCAGAAATTGTTAGGTTCTTTGAACTGGTTATGTCTGTCGGGGTTTGACCCTGACTAAACACCAGGCACCTCGACTCTCTCTTGCTACAGAAAAAAACTATAAAAATACACACCAATCTCATGAGTCAAATGAGATAGGACACTGGTTGGTAGGAGGATGCACCGAAAAAGAAAAAAGGGCAACCAGGCTTCACTTAAAGTTGCAAAAAGGTGATTTAATTACCTAACAGAGTTGGAGGACAAATGCAAGGCAAAAATAAACTTTTCATACAGTTTTTGTTCACTCCCCCCTCCCTCTTAAGAACCTATAGTATTCACCCCCTTTCCTTCTTTATAATCAACAAGCTTGGGTAGGAAGGCAGGGTGTGGGGTCTTTTCTCAGTCCACAGAGCAGATTCATAAATCTATTCATCACTACAATTCTTCTACTACAAATACTCTTTATCTCTACTTGTTTCTCTCTTTCTCTTCAGACAGTTTTTCTGCTCTCACCCCCACACTCTTAAGAAGCAGTCTCTGCGCTAACCCCCCTTCCCTTTTTCCAAACCAGCAACACAGACAGGGGGCAGGGTGAGAGGGGTTCTCTGGTCAGCCCAATCAGGGAGAGGGGTTTTCTACTTAGCCACGGGGTCTTTCCCACGAGAGACAGTCCTCTGGGAACTTCTTTGGCGTGGGTCCAATCTCACAAGCAACATCCCGCCCAAATCCTGCTGCAACGTGAGTCCTTTTGTCCATAGGTTGCTGTGCAGACTCTCCCAAGCCAAGGCCAGGCTGCTTCCATGCCAGGAGCAAAGAAAAGGCTTTATTTCTCCCTTGCAAGGCCTTTGCAGTTTTAACTCTTAGATGAGACTCCTACTGGTTTACAGTCTTTTCCAGGCATCCACCTGCTCCTCTGGAGTGGGCTGTGGGTGAATTTCTGCATCCTTATGGACTCCATGGGCTGCAGAGGGAAACTTCCTGCTCCCCCCCATGGCCTTCACCACGGCTAGCAGAGGGTTTTCAGCTCCGGCGCTTAGAGCACTGGAGCATCTCCTCCCCCACCTTCTTCACTGACCTTGGCCGTCTCCATGCTGTTTTCCCTCAACATATTTTCACCTCCACCTCCTCCTCCTCCAACTACAAAGAAGTGAAATAAGTGCGTGCCTGCTTTGTTTTAATTTCTTCTTAAATATGTTTTCACAGAGGGGTAACCAGCACCTCCAATTGGCCCAAACTTGGCCAGCAGCATGTCCATCACTTTCAGAGCCATCAGAGATTGGCTCTGCTGGACTTGATGTAAAAACTTCCAGAACTTACACTCAGGACACACAGGAGCCATCTTTGTGCCACTCCCCACCCCTCAGACACCTCCCCAGGCCTACCACAACAGCTTCTGAGGGGTCCAAATTTCTCCTAGATGTTAAAAATACTTTACTGATGTTTTGGGCCAATCAAAACCACCACAATGTCCCATTCTAGGTTTATCCACAGTTTTTGCACCCCCTGTTTGTTTTACTCAGAAGTGACCCTGATCTCAAGTCTTCCCAACAGCTAACTCCAGATGCTAAGAAGGCACTAGATCGTTGTGCTAAGGCACTGGAAGATTGTCAGGGCTGGAGATGGGACCCAGATGAACCCATTTCTCTTGCTATAGTGGCTGGCAGGTTTCAACCTTTTGCTGTTTTGTTTCAGTGGTTTCCGAATGACAGTGACCCCTTGCATGTACTGGAGTGGTTATTTTTACCTCATACGGCAACAAAGACTGTATGGACTGTCAATCACATGTTGGCACAGCTAATCACAAAAGGCTGCGAGCGGCTGCAGATGCTTAATGGCCAGGATCCACATGTAATTTATGTGCCTGCAAACAAGGACAACTTGTCACGGCTGTTGTCAGCGGACACTAACTTTCAGATTGCACTTGTAGATTTTTCAGGACAATTGTCTATCTACCACCCTTCACGTCGCCTGTGGATGGAAGTGGGTAGCCTGCCCTTGTATGCAAAGCGCCACTGCAATATGAATCCCGTCGACTGAATGACTGTTTTTACAGATGCATGGAGCAGAACCAGCAAAGCTGCGGTAGTAAGGCCTGAGGGTGACTCTGCCCAATGGCATAAAAGGGTTCTGACAGTACAAAATGCTTCAGTACAAATCCTGGACTTAGCTGCTATCCGCTATGCTTTTCAGTTGTTTTCAGATGAACCGCTCAACATTGTAACTGATTCTGCATATGCTGCTAATGTAGTTTTTAGTTTAGAATCTTCGTATTTCCAATATGTTGATAACCAAGCTTTATTTACAGATCTCCATACGCTATGGCTTTTGATTAACAACCGGCGGCACGACTTTTATGTGCTACACGTTCTTTCTCATACAGGTTTACCTGGACCCATTGCGGAAGGTAATACCTGTGTGGATCTCACTGTCATGCCAAATATTGTGCCTAATAAGTTTGCTCAGGCTAAGCTGTCTCATGACTTTTTTGATCAAAATGCACTCTCTTTACAGAAGCAATTTCAAGTACCTGCCTTGCAGGCTCGTGACATTCTGCTTTCGTGTCCCTCTTGCTGAGGGATTGCTCCTGTTCCTTTGGCAGAAGGTGTCAATCCTCGAGGCTTGACTGCCAATTCTGTCTGGCGAACTGATGTTACTCATATTCCAAAATTTGGTAGTTTAAAATATATTCACATAACTGTTGACACTTTGTCACGTTTTCTAATGGCAACCGCCCACACAGGAGAAAAGGCTCGTGATGTTACTCAACACTGGCTCACATGTTTTGCTACTTCGGGCCTTCTGGACACTATAAAGACAGACAATGGCCCAGCTTATGCTTCTGAGCGGACTCGCCAGTTCTTACAGCAATGGGGTGTCTCCCACAACACAGGTATCCCTCACTCTTCCACTGGTCAGGGGATCGTTGAACGTGCCCATATAACATTAAAAACTATGCTTCCAAAAGAAAAGAAGGGGGAGTTGGAGTGCCCGCATGATAGGTTAGCAAAAGCTCTGTATGTTCTCAATTTCCTGAATCGGGATGAAGCTGGCCAAACAGAATGTGAAAGGCAATATTCTTTTGATATGAAGGCTCATTCCAGGCCTCTGGTGATGGTAAAGAACCCAGTAACAGGGCAGCGGGCAGGACCTTTAGACTTGTTAATGTGGGGAAGGGGTTACACTTGTGTCTCCACAGATCACCACATGAAATGGGTTCCTTCGCAGTGTGTGCGACCATTTGTTGCATCATCCTGATTGGCGAAGGCACCATGAGTGTCTTACCCCCTCCACTGGATGGCACAAATGTGTGGATCACCCTTGCAAATGCTATGCACACCAATACTATGTGCATCTCTATGGCAACCCCTAGTGATCCCTTTTACCTGTGTGTGGCAGGGTGTTCCCCCCTCTCCCTCTACCACATAGCTGGGCCATAAAGATAAACTCAGGTTGGGTCAAAAGTCCATCAAGGGGTTATCTCTTGGTTCCTGAGAGTCTGGAGCCTCCAACCCAGAATCCATATCTTGGTATGGAAAGCAGATGTGGAAAGAGATGAAAAGAATAAATACGTGACCGAAAGACACACTTTTACACTATAAAAGATACACAAAATATCATAGAGGCAGAAGTTTCCTACACACACTCTGGAAATGTGCAAGGAGCTTCTCCCTGGAGTCTGGACACAGGCTCTGCTGGTTACTTTCCTGGGAATTGAGGTATACTTCAGCACCAAATTGGCATCCGTAAGATGCATTGGTTCCTAAGTTATATTATTTCTTGCTAGCTATAATAATAGGTACCATTTTTAGCTACTCATAGTTTTTCTTTTATTTTATTCTTGTGTAGTATGCAGTTTTGTCTTATGTCTGTGTCTTGGTTTGAAAGACAGGTGTCTGCCAAGAGAGGTTGAACCCTCCCTTAGATCAGAGAATGTGATTTTTTTCCCTCCCTCCGAATTATTTAATTTTGTAAATCAAGGGCTTTCAGGCAAAGGTATGGGAAAAAAGGAATATCAGTTCTTTACTAGTATCTATAAACAAACAATAACAATAATAGCAACCACAACTAGAACCAGGAAACCAATAGCAGATAACTTGTGAGCTGCTGAGCCTTCTCCCATGTGGTGTAATCACGGTTGCAAGCAGCAGGGGCGCTGTTGAGCTCCCGGCTGGCCAGGGCAGGTGCGATGACTCCCGAGCGACTGCAGGTGGCGCTGTGGCGCAGGGTCAGGTCAGCGTCCGGCAGCTGCAATGGCGGACAGGCTGAGAAACACGCAGGGCAGTGAAACAGCTCGGAGCAGCGAGAAAGCAGGGCAGCAGGGGCGGGCGCCGGCTCTCTCTCCCCCACCAGCGAGGCAGCGAGGATTTCTGCAGTCACAGCAGACGCCGCGGTCTCGTGCGGCAGAGGACGGGGACAGGCAGCAGGGGCCACGGGACTCTCCCGGCAGCAGCCGCGAGGGAACGCAGCCCGGGGGGGAAAACGTGCCCTTCCCCGTGGGGAGAAAGGTTGAATCAAAGCTCACCCAGCCAGGAGAAGAGAAAAAACAGGGCACAGTTGGATTCGCTTTGATCCCAGGCGAAGAGCAGAAAAAGAGCAGCCTCTCCTCTCAGCGTCCGAACCACGAGAGAGTGTTCCCAGGGCCGGCTCTTCCCTTACCATGCCCTCCCAAGCACACCTTTTGTCTTTTACAAAAGACTTGATGGCTCTAAAACACCCAACTATTTGTTGCTTAGTAACAGGAATGGGAAGAAATTCCAAAGGTACTCAACCCCCGACAGTCTGTTATTTTCTGTGTTTAATAAATGATAATTTAAGTCATATTAGACCTAATCAGCCATTATTAAAGAACTTGCAAATGAGACCGGGTCTTGGGGTGCTGGCCATCCCAATAAAAGCTACTGCCTGTTGCTAAAGGCCTGGGCAAAAGTCAGACATTCATCTAAGCTCCTGTCACCATTTGTAACACTGTGCTTGGTAGGGGTACTGTGGCAGGACATTCCCCTCCCCCCGCTCTTTCTGCTCAGTTGCAGAAGATAGATGACTCCAGTTGGGTTAACAGCCTGGCAGGGGTTATCTCTTGGCGCCCGAAAGTCTAAGGCCTCTAACCGTAACTCATATTTTGGAATGAAGAGAAAATGTGGGAAAACAAATACTTGCTGACCACACAAGGTACACTTTTATCCTATAAAAACTCACAAAAATACCCCAGAGGTAGAGGTTTCTTACACACGCTCCGAAGATGTGTGAAGAACTTCTTCCCAGAGTCTGGATGCAGACTCTGTGGTTACTTTCCTGGAAACTGAATGAAAGAATTTCTAAGTATTTTCCACCACCAATTGGCGGGTAAGATACATAGAGTTCTTAAGTTTTTATTATTCTTGCTAGCTAATAATAATAAGAATAGGTACCTGTGGCAGGACGTTTCCCCCCCTCTCTCTCTGCTGGGTCGCAGAAGATGGATGGCTCAGATTAGGTTAACAGCCTAGCCGGGGATATCTGTTGGTGCCTGAAAGTCTAAAACCACTACTCTAACTCATATTGTGGAATGAAGAGAGAATGTAGAAAAACAACAATAATTTTTGGTGATCACACAAGTCACACTTTTTATCCTATGAAACACTCATGGATTTTCAGAAAAGGTAGAAGCTTTTCTACATGGACACTGGAGTGTGAGGAAAGCCTCTCCCCAGAGTCTGGATGCAGCTCTGTGGTAATTTCTTGCAAGATTGAGGGTGGATTCTAATGTATCCCAGCACCAAAATTGGATTTTGGTAAGATCATTGGTTTCCTAATTTTATTCTTCTTTGCTAGCCATAATAACAATAATAGGTACCTTTTAAGTGCTCTATTGTTCTTAGTCTCCCTATTTTTGGGCAATATATATATATATATGTTTGTTTAGCTATGACTAGCTTTTCATGTATTGTGTAGTAATAAGTTGTCTGGTTCTTTGCTCTGTTCTCTCTTGTGTCTAATAAACAGTAATCTATTTTATATTAGACCTACATTGACCATCTTCATAAGGACTTGTGAGCGAGACGGGGTTTTTGGGGTGCTGGCCACTCTGAATAGGTTGATCACTAGTTGCCATAGGCCTAGGCAGCTGGTAAAATCTATCCATCCTCTGTCTCCACTCATAACAGTACCTTTCTATAAATTGCAGTTTAGCTATTTTTAAAGTTTTTGCAATTATGCCAATACTGTGTATATATGTAAATCTGTTCTATGTTTCTATGTCTGTTTATTTTCTGTGTTAATAAATGGTAATTTCTATCATATTACACTAATTGGCCAAATATCAAAGAACCTTGCGAACGAGACCGAGTCTTGGAGTGCTAGCCACCCTAATAAAAATTACTGCCTGTTGCTAGAAGCCTGAGCAAACAGCAGAAGTGCATAAGGTTCCTGTCTCCCATGTAAGACAGGTACCCATTGGCGAGAAGCATTTTGGTAAGCTGTACAATGAAAGCATGCAGCAAAAATGCATGGCCCCAGGTATATTGCAGCCTAGGAGGTGGTGCCTAGGCACCTGGCGAAAGACCGCAGGATGGGATGAGACATGGTACAAAGATCTGAGAAGGATGTATGACTTTCCAGCTTTGCTCTCGCAGCCACAAGAACTAGATACGCTAGGGACTTTGCACGCCTTGCTATGCTTTTACATTAATGATACATTTGATGTTCATATGAACAGTGTTAACTTTGATGTCTCTCCTAAAGTTATTTTCAGTAATGCTTCCTTGTGTTGTAATCAGACCTTGGAAAGTCAATTGACATCTGGCATCAGTGCTATTGCTCTCCCCTCAGACTTGTTCTTAATATGTGGGGAACGTGTCTGGAAAGGTATACCAGGCAAAGCTGTTGGCAGACCTTGCACCATTAGCCAACTAACCTTGTTTCATCCAAATCGGACTGCTCTAATAGTTGCAGCACAGCATCGGGTTAGGCGCAGCACACAAGTTATCAGCGAGAACTGCGATCAGACTGTAACTTTCTGGAACAGTGCAGAGCGTATCTCTGCTAGCTTAATACCAGCAATTGGTACTGCTCACGCTTTGGCTTCTTTAAACAAGCTCAGCTGCTGGCTTGCAAAGGAAGCTAACGCCACTCGTGCCGCTCTTTCAGCAATGCTAACTGACATTAAATCGGTGTGACACGTAACACTGCAAAACAGGGCTACCATCAATTTCTTGATGCTGGCTCAAGGCCATGGGTGTGAAGATTTTGACAGTATGTGCTGCATGAACGTAAGTGACCATTCAGAGTCCATTAATAAGAGTATTAATAATCTTAAGCAACTCACTAAACAGCTACTGCAACACGATGAGGGTGATTGGTGGAGGGTGTCCTCATGGCTAGACAACCTCGGCTTGGGGGCATGGCTTAAACACTTAGTAATGTATGGCATAGTTATCCTCAGTATGTCCTTAATGATTGTGATATGTATCCCATGTATTTTATCTTGTGTGCAACGAATGATCAGTAGTAGTCTTGATAAGATAATGGCTTTAACGGCGCAGACATTTTTAGCTGTGCAACACTTAAACAAAGAAGGGGGAATCGTTACTGATAGGTAAGGCTTTATAAAGGAAAGGCCTTGTAACATGGCTCCAGCCTGTTACTTAGGTTGAGTAGAAGGGAACTATGGCAGAATGACTCAGCTGGAATAGAGAGACATGAGAAACTGAGAGACTGCTGCATGATGGTCACGAGTCCACATTGTGGTGTGTGGTGGTTGGTTGACTTGGGCTTGTTGTGCCTTAAAACTATGTAAACTGATAACCAGTTAACTGCTTAAAAAGGATGGGTTTTTGGCAATAAAGAGCATTCATTTGCACTCGCCTGGGGTCCCTATGTCATTCATCAGCACCACACCCTGTAACTTTAAGCTAGATTCAACAGCCAGGAGAAGCTCTGTGGGCCCAGTTTCTATTTTAAAAACACGCACTCCTCCAGGTTACTTGGCCTTGGAGTGTGTGGGGAGACACATTCCTTCCTGCTTCCAGCGGCTGCTAGCTAGGTTGCTTGCTTCTGCTAGCTGCTTGGTTTGTTAGCTAACGAGAAGCTTTGCCTGGGATTGTGAGAGCAATTCTCGACTTCTGCTTTCCTACTTGAACTGTTCAGCTTGCTTTTTTGTCCGACATCAGACAACCCCTGAAGAGATGGTCAGCACCCTGTGGGTAGCTGCCAGAGATACTCTGTCTAGCTACTGGACCTTGGGATGGGCTAAGCCAGTGAATGAAGGAAAGAACTCTAAAATCCATCAGCTGTCTTCAGAGGTTCAATATCCTTTTTCTCTTTCCCCCATGCCTTGCAGGGAATTTTGTTTGTTTTGTTAAATAAAAAGGTTTTTTCACTTTCATCCATCTTTCTGGGTGGGGGGAGGGAGTCCCAAAAACTCTTTTCCTTTGGGGGAAGCGTTCATTTCAGGGTGCTTTTCTCCTAAACTTTTCTCCAACCCGAGACAAGACCCAAAGATAGAGTTCTTTACAGACATGTGGCAGGATGTCCTCCCCCTCTCCCTCCAACCACATGGCTGGTGCATAAGATAACTCAGGCTGGATCTAATGCCCAGCAAGGGGTTATATCTTGGTGCCAAAAAGTCAGGGGCCTCCAACCGAGAAACCACGTCTTGGTATGGAGAGCAGATGTGGAAAGAGATGAAAAAATAAGTAATGTGACCAAAAGACACAATTTTACACTATAAAAGACATGTGAATTATCACAGAGGTAGAAGCTTTCTACAGGTACACTGGAGGGTGGAAAACACCTTCCCTGGAGCTGGACGCAACTCTGCAGTAACTTCCTAAGGATTGAGAGAGCATTCTGATGTATATTCCATCACCAAATTGGAGTTAGTAAGACACATTGGTTCCTAAATTGTATTGTTTCTTTACTAGCTGTAATAATAGGTACCTTTTCACGCCCTGCATTTTATCTACTAGTAGTTTTCTTTTTCCTTATTTCATTTTTGTGTAGTATATAATTTGCTTAGTTCCTTACTCTGTTATTTCTTGTGTCTAATAAACAATAATCCATTTTATATTAGACCTGACCAGCTGTCTTGGTTTGAAAACAAACCAGTGGGAGATCACAAGTCAAGATTGAAATTAAAAATAAGTGAAATAATACAAGGAAAAGCACTGACAAAGTCAGATACAACCTAACACCCTGTTAGGGTGGTAATAGCAGTCCAACTGAAGTAGTCCAGTTGAAGCGGTGATCCTGTGAAGGTCTAGTCTCCAGCTGAAGATCCAGTGGTAGCTCTGGTCCTCTGGGAACCCAGTAGACAGGGCTCCCTCAGGCAGTTCCAAGGCCAGGTTATATCCAGGTGGGAACACCTGGCTCCTCCCTCCTCGGCAGAGCATCTCACAATGGGATGAGATAAGTCCATGAGTCACATGGTGGGTCCATGATGGCCCATTGCCTGTCATCCGGAGTGGGTCATTAGCAGGTGATAGCAGCTAACGGCCCACAGCTGGTGGTAATAGAATACTTAACTACATCTATATTGCAACCTAGGACATTATCCACCCCTTATTCTATTACCATCTACACAGTTCTCACTTAAGATAAGGTCTCCTTGTGGTACACAACAGGTTTCCCCATCTGCCTTCATCACCCACCAAGTATAACCAGGTCCTTGGGCAAAAACAACCCCACGGATGGGCTTGCCTTTGCCTGAGGTGGGACTAATCCAAACAGCCTTTCCTAAAAATCCTCTTATGTGTATCACAGGGACTTTATCTCTGTCCACTGTGTGCAAAGGTTTGGACTGGGCAGGACCGGCTCGATTGATAGAGCCTCTTGTATTAACCATCCAGGTGGCCTTTGCCAAGTTCAGTTCCCAATTTTTGAAGGTTCCCCCACCAAGTGCCTTCAAAGTTGTCTTAAGTAGTCCATTGCACCGTTCAACTTTCCCGGCAGCTGGTGCATGATAGGGGATATGGTATATCCATTCAATTCCGTGTTCTCTAGCCCAGGTGCTTATGAGGCCATTCTTGAAATGGGTTCCATTGTCAGACTCGATTCTCTCAGGGGTACCATGTCTCCACAGGACTTGCTTTTCCAGGCCCAAGATGGTGTTCCGGGCAGTAGCATGAGGCACAGGGTAGGTCTCTAACCATCCTGTGGTTGCTTCCACCATGGTCAGCACGTAGCGCTTTCCTTGGCGGGTTTGGGGAAGTGTGATGTAGTCAACTTGCCATACTTCCCCATACCTGTACTTTGACCATCGTCCCCCATACCACAGAGGCTTCACCCGCTTGGCCTGTTTGATTGCAGCGCAAGTCTCACAGCTGTGGATGACCTGTGAGATGTTGTCCATGGTCAAGTCCACCCCTCGGTCATGAGCCCACCTGTATGTCGCATCTCTCCCTTGATGACCAGAGGCATCATGGGCCCAACGAGCTAGAAATAACTCTCCTTTGTGCTGCCAGTCCAGATCCACCTGTGACACTTTCACCTTGGCAGCTCGGTCCACCTGCTCGTTGTTACGATGCTCTTCATTAGCCCGACTCTTAGGTACATGTGCATCCACGTGTCGAACTTTCACGGTCAGCTTTTCTGCCCGGGTGGCGATGTCCTGCCAAATCTCAGCGGCCCAGATGGGTTTTCCTCTGCGCTGCCAGTTAGCCTTTCTCCAGCGATCTAACCATCCCCACAGTGCATTGGCTACCATCCAGGAGTCGGTGTAGAGATAGAGCCTTGGCCATTTCTCTCGTTCAGCAATATCCAAAGCCAGTTGGATGGCTTTAAGCTCTGCGACCTGACTTGATCCACCTTGTCCCTCGGTAGCCTGTACAGCTTGTCGTGTGGGGCTCCATACTGCAGCTTTCCACCTCCGATCTGCGCCTACAATTCGGCAGGAACCATCGGTGAAGAGGGCATAGCGTCTTTCACTCTCCGGCAGCTCGTTATATGGGGGTGCTTCCTCAGCACGTGCTACTTGCTCCTCTGCTTCTTCTGAAGATAATTTAAAAGTCTCACCTTCAGGCCAGTTTGTTATAATTTCCAGAATCCCAGGGCGATTTGGGTTTCCAATACGGGCGCGCTGCATGATGAGGGCAATCCATTTGCTCCACGTGGCATCAGTGGCATGGTGGGTAGAGGGAACCCTTCCCTTGAACATCCACCCCAGCACTGGCAGTCGGGGTGCAAGGAGAAGTTGTGTTTCTGTGCCGATCACCTCTGAGGCGGCTTGGACTCCTTCGTAAGCTGCCAAGATTTCTTTCTCGGTGGGAGTGTAGTTGACTTCAGACCCTCTGTAACTTCGACTCCAGAATCCTAGTGGTTGACCTCGGGTCTCGCCAGGCTCCTTCTGCCAAAGGCTCCAGGACAGACCATGGCTCCCAGCTGCAGAGTAAAGCACATTCTTTACCTCTGGTCCTGTCCTGACTGGGCCAAGGGCTACCGCATGAGCGATCTCCTGTTTGATCTGGGTGAAGGCTTGCTGCTGTTCAGGGCCCCAGTGGAAATCGTTCTTCTTGCGGGTTATGAGGTAGAGAGGACTCACGATCTGGCTATACTCAGGGATGTGCATTCTCCAAAAGCCTATGGCGCCTAGGAAAGCTTGCGTCTCTTTCTTGTTGGTTGGTGGAGACATCGCGGTGATCTTATTGATGACCTCAGAAGGAATCTGACGCCGTCCATCTTGCCACTTTACTCCCAGGAACTGGATCTCTCGGGCAGGTCCCTTGACTTTGCTCTTCTTGATGGCGAAACCGGCTTCCAGGAGAATTCTGATGATTTTCTCTCCTTTCCCAAATACTTCCGTTGCTGTGTCCCCCCACACAATGATGTCATCAATATACTGCAAATGTTCTGGAGCCTCACCCTTCTCCAGTGCAGCCTGGATCAGTCCATGGCAGATGGTGGGACTGTGCTTCCACCCCTGGGGCAGTTGGTTCCACGTGTACTGCACACCTCTCCAGGTGAAAGCAAACTGAGGTCTGCACTCTGCTGCCAGAGGAATGGAGAAAAAGGCGTTGGCAATGTCGATGGTCGCATACCACTTCGCTGCCTTGGATTCCAGCTCATACTGGAGTTCCAGCATGTCTGGTACAGCAGCACTCAGTGGTGGTGTGACTTCATTCAGGCCACGGTAATCCACTGTCAGTCTCCATTCTTCACTGGACTTACGCACCGGCCATATAGGGCTGTTAAAGGGTGAGTGAGCCTTGCTGACCACCCCTTGGCTCTCCAGTTCCCGAATCATCTTATGGATGGGGGCCACAGAGTCTCTGTCTGTGCGGTATTGCCGGTGGTGCACTGTTGCTGTAGCGATTGGTACCCGCTGTTCTTCAATTCTCAGCAGTCCTACAGCAGATGGGTTGTCTGAGAGACCAGGCAGGGTATTCAGTTGTCTTATGTCTTCCGTCTCTACGGCTGCTATCCCAAAAGCCCAGCGATGTCCCTTAGGGTCCTTGAAATATCCACTCCTGAGATAGTCTATGCCGAGGATGCATGGGGCGTCTGGACCAGTCACAATGGGGTGTTTCTGCCACTCATTCCCAGTTAAACTCACTTCAGCTTCCAGTACAGTCAGCTGCTGGGATCCTCCTGTCACCCCAGAAATAGAAATGGATTCCGTCCCCACATACCTGGATGGCATCAGAGTGCATCGAGCGCTGGTATCAACCAAAGCCGTGTATCTTTGTGGGTCAGACGTGCCAGGCCATCGGATCCACACAGTCCAATAGATCCGATTATCCCTTTCCTCTACCTGGCTAGAGGCAGGGCTCCTCTAATCCTGTTTTTGGTGCATGGTGCTCTTGTCCCGTAAATGTGTTCCTGAGGTTCCTTCAAGAGGATCAGTCATATTATCATTTCCATTCTGTCGGGGGTTCTGTCCATAAGAGACTGGGGCAGTGTTGTACCTAGATGAGCCTCCTGAAGTGGATGTTTCTGTTTTCAATTCACGTACCCGGGCTGCTAAGGAGGAGGTGGGTTTCCTATCCCACTTTCTCATGTCTTCCCCATGCTCCTGAAGGAAAAACCAGAGGTCACGTCGTGGAGTTTGTTTTCTTTCCCTGGCTGGAGTACGTCTGCTCCTGATGGCAGAGACTCTGGTTGGTTTCGGTGTGGCATGAAAAAATCCTTCTTTGAGCTCTTTCTTTAGTTTCTGGTGGCTCTCTTCAATTAAGCTCCGGACTTGCGCGGCCAGGTTTGTTTCTACCGATGAGACCTGGGTACGTAGTGGAGCGGTGACAGTGTCCTCGTAAATTCTCTGTTTGCTAACACACCCACCTTGTCTTCACCTTCCCTCCACTGCAGTATTGCCAGGTAATGAGAGTATATCTCTGGTCCGAGCCGTGCGAATCTTAGCCACATTTGTGAAGTGCACTGGACATTATCTGGGCTCTTGGGGAATCTCTCGTTGTCCGAGAAAATGATCTCTAGCACGGCCAATTCCCTCAGGCATCGGATACCTTGTTCTATTGTGTTCCATTTTCTTTGGTGCATCTGGAGGTCTTCTTTGCAGAGGTATCTGTCCCGTACACTCGCCAGCAATCGCCGCCAGAGGCTGAGAGTTTCCTGGGTTTTCCCAATCCCCTGGTCAATAACCACATCCTGGGACAGGGATCCCAGTTGCCTGGCCTCACTTCCATCCAGAATGGTGTCATTAGCTGCGGCGTCCCAGATGCGGAGCAGCCAGGTTAAGATGGACTCATTCGCCTGCCGGGTGAATTCCCTCCGTAGGTCACGCAGCTCCCCCAGGGATAGAGAGCGAGTGATGATCTCCGGCTCTGTCTCTTCTGCTTGGTGGGATGGTCCTGCCGCATCCTCATCAGTCGCTATGCGGACTGATTTGCTCTTTGATTTCTTTTTCTGGACAGGGGCAACTGCTACGGGCTTCGGCTGTTCTGATTTGCTTTGTTTCTCCTCCTCAAGAAGACAAAATATTGTTCTGTTCTTCAGCATGAGGTACACGGTGCTGGTCGCAGAGAAAAAAGAAAACAGAACTGACAGGAAGATTATGCCATCCTTAGCATCCAGGGAGAACTCAATATTGTCAAGGACGGCTGTGCCTGACCTGAAATGTTGGAAGAAACCGCTCTCTCTTCCTAGCCCCAGAGGCTGGGTGCGATTGCTGAGGAGGTCCCAGACGAAGCAGCTCAGGTTAGGCCAGGCAGACAAAGTCGAGTATATATAACGAATGGTGTTCATCGCCTCACAGGTAACCATGCCATAGGCATAATAAACCAATAGAGCAATTCTCATGCCATTCCCTGGTCGCAACAGGAGCAATATGACGGGCAGATAGTATCCCATTTGAGGAAAAATATAGAGAGGGAGATACAGTACCCTTATAGATAAGCTGAGCATCATGGTGATAGGATTTCTGAGTTTCCCCAGGTCGTGCCCCACGTTGGGCGCCAAAATATGTCTTGGTTTGAAAACAAACCAGTGGGAGATCACAAGTCAAGATTGAAATTAAAAATAAGTGAAATAATACAAGGAAAAACACTGACAAAGTCAGATACAACCTAACACCCTGTTGGTGGGTGGTAGTAGCAGTCCGACTGAAGTAGTCCAGTTGAAGCAGTGATCCTGTGAAGGTCTAGTCTCCAGCTGAAGATCCAGTAGTAGCTCTGGTCCTCTGGGAACCCAGTAGACAGGGCTAGCTCAGGCAGTTCCAAGGCCAGGTTATATCCAGGTGGGAACACCTGGCTCCTCCCTCCTCGGCAGAGCATCTCACAATGGGATGAGATAAGTCCATGAGTCACATAGTGGGTCCCTGATGGCCCATTGCCTGTCATGCGGGGTGGGTCATTAGCAGGTGATAGCAGCTAACGGCCCACAGCTGGTGGTAATAGAATACTTAACTACATCTATATTGCAACCTAGGACACCAGCCATTATGAAAGAACTTGTGAACGAGACTGGGTCTAGGGGTGCTGGCAGCCCAAATAAGCTAACTGCCAGTTGTCCAAGGCCTAGGCAAAGGACAGAAACTTAACAACCTCCTGTCTCCATTTGTAACAAGACGGAAGTAGCTTGGTCCAAGATGGAAAACAAAAAGCTGGCTATGCTGTAGACATGTTAACTGAGGTAATAGAAGGTGCACTGCTGCCCGCGGACTCCACAGCACAAAGGGCAGAGCTCATACCACTACGAAAAGCCCTGGAATTGGCAGCAGGAAAAAGAGTAAACATATGGACTGACTCAAAATATGCTTTTAGCATTGTTCATGCCCATTGAGCTATAGGGAAAGAAAGAGGTCAATTAATACAACAGGGATCTCCAATTAAGTAGAAGCAAGAGATACTATCCCTCCTTGATGCCATCCTGCTACCCATAGAAGTGGCTGAACTACACTGCAAAGCACACCAACATGGGAATTCCCAAATTCATGCACAAAATAGACTTGCAGATCAAGCTGTACAAGAGGTTGCACAACAAGGCATCCTGGCATTAATGCCTGAGAAAGCTATTTCACTTACAGAAGTTAGCCCTGGATATATTCAAGCAGATTTCAAATTAACTACTTATCTAAAAGCCCAGAATAAAGAGGGTGGATGGCTAGTAACTCCCAATAACCAGGTCATAGTCCCACCACAACCGATGTTACAAATTGTAAAGGAGAAACACCAGGAAATGCACTTGGGAATCGATGCTATGGTAACCAGCCTACGGACTCAGATAGTCAGTGTCCATATGACAAAAATTGTCAAGTCTGTTACAGAAAAATGTCTAATATGTCTTAAGAATAAGCCTCTGAACTTAAAAACACCACCTCCAAGTATCACCAAAAGAGGAAACACTCCTGGAGATTACTGGCAAATTGAGTTTTCTGAGCTATCATGCCAACAAATATACAAGTATCTTCTGGTATTAGTAGATACCTTTTCTGGGTGGCCAGAAGCTTTCCCCTGCCGCACCAACAGTGCTAGAGAAGTCATCAAGGTACTCCTCAAAGAGATCATACCCAAGTTTGGAGTGCCTATAGGAATGCCATCTGATAGAGGACCTAATTTTATATCTGAAGTGTTGCAGCAACTTAGTGAGCAATTAGGTATTAGTTGGGATTTGCATACTCCATGGAGACCGCAATCTTGTGGAAGAGTTGAGCGAATGAATCAAACTTTAAAAGAGACAAATTAGCAAAATATGTCAGGAAACCTCTTTGAAATGGCCACAGGTGTTACCACTAGCTCTTTTGCAAACTAGCATACAACCTCGAACTAACCTGAAGGTGAACCCGTATGAGTTGATGTTTGGGAGACCATATTCTGTTCCAACTTTCCCTGGATCTAAAGAACAAATTGGGAATCAGGAAGTAGAATAATATTTAGTTTCATTGTTAAAATCCCTGAATGAACTAAAAAGGCTTATCATTATCTCAGAACCTCTTACCCTAGACACCCCAGTTCATTCATTTCAGCCTGGAGATCACATATACATAAGGACCTGGAAATCAGAACCACTTCAGGAGCAGTGGAAAGGACCTTATCCAGTTCTATTGACTACAAGAATGGCAGTGAAAGTTAAAAATACTTAACTCCTGGATTTGTTGCACCCAAATTAAGAAGGCTCTTGACTCAGAGTTGACAGTGGAAAACACCAGACCTCTGCAGCTGAAAATTTCAAAGATATCTGTAGACAGGTAGTGAAATGCATAGGCTAATGTTTATGGGAATATTTTTATCTTTTGGTGGGGGTATTAAAGAAAATTTAATAATGACTTAAATCCAAGGGTTTGGTGAAATATGCAATCTGTCCAGCATTACAGCCTGCCTTCCTATCCCTAGTTCATCAGAGAAACCTATTCCTTGGGGAATTATCCTTATAGATCCATCAATGGTGATTCACTATGATAATCTGACTAAGGTGATGGCAAAAGCAAACATCACTCACTCTTTAAATGAGAGAGATGTAGGCAACAGGGAGATGGCCTTCTTGATGATCCAATAGCTTGGAAGCCAGGAGATAACAGAACTATTTTTGGAAAGGAAAATGGTAAGGAGTGTCCAACAGGGTCCCATAGTCTCGATCAATATTTTCTGGATTTTGCCATAGCACCCTCAGGAGGAGAAGCAGACAGGATTTTAGATTTATGTGTTACTAAAAATCACACCAAAAATGTTTTAGACTTGCCAGAATGTAAAACCCTCAGAAGCAAGCCTCGTACTTGGACAAAGCCCTTAGAAGGATGATGGAAATACATGGTAAAGGTAAAATGGTGTCTGAATCAGGGAATCCCACCTATGTATAATCTAAGTAAAAATCAGTGAAGGTGTGGAGAAAAACAAAACCATGAAAGTCAGTCGAGCACCATGAGCTGGATGGCCAAATTAGTTCTAAATTGTAATAACAAATGTTTAGATTGTGTTAAATCTCTGGAAGTTCCTTCTTCGGGTTACACTGTGTGGGCTACTTCAGATGGATATTGGACCACCCAATTCCTGCTTGGACCCACCACCAGGCAAGTTACCTTAGGGTTATTAACCCTATGTCCAACTTGGAAAAGAAGCCCCATAAAAGCCCAGTACTGGAATAAGGTAAAACAAGATATCATGGATGAATGTACAGAGCCTTCAGCTTCCACACAGCTTGAATGGGCCCTACAGAGTTTTCTCTTACCAGGAGTGTCGGGGGTTGAGAATTTCTTCCCATTCCTGTTACTAAGCAACAAATAGTTAGATGTTTAGAGCGATCAAGTCTTTTGTAAAAGACAAAAGCTGGGCTTTGGGCAGGGCAGGGTAAGGGTAGAGCCAGCCCTTGGAACTCTCTCTCGTGGTTCGGACGCTGAGAGGAGAGGCTGCTCTTTTTTTTCTGCTCTTCGCCTGGGACCAGAGCGAATCCAACTGTGCCCTGTTTTTTTCTCTTCTCCTGGCTGGGTGAGCTTTGATTCAACCTTTCTCCCCACGGGGAAGGGCACGTTTTCCCCCCCGGGCTGCGTTCCCTCACGGCTGCTGCCGGGAGAGTCCCGCGGCCCCTGCTGCCTGCCCGCCGCCCTCTGCCGCACGAGACCGCGGCGTCTGCTGTGACTGCAGAAATCCTCGCTGCCTCGCTGGCCGGGGAGAGAGAGAGCCGGCGCCGGCCCCTGCTGCCCTGCTTTCTCGCTGCTTCGAGCTGTTTCGCTGCCCTGCGTGTTTCTCAGCCTGTCCGCCATTGCAGCTGCCGGACGCTGACCTGACCCTGTGCCACAGCGCCACCTGCAGTCGCTCAGGAGTCATCGCACCTGCCCTGGCCGGCCGGGAGCTCAACAGCGCCCCTGCTGCTTGCAACCGTGATTACACCACACGGGAAAAGGCTCGGCAGCTCACAAGTCATCTGCTATTGGTTTTCTGGTTCTAGTTGTGGTTGCTATTATTGTTATTGCTTGTTTATAGATACTAGTAAAGAACTGATATTCCTTTTTTCCCATACCTTTGCCTGAAAGCCCTTGATTTACAAAATTAAATAATTCGGAGGGAGGGAAAAAAACAAAAATCACATTCTCTGTTCTAAGGGAGGGTTCAACCTCTCTTGGCAGACACCTGTCTTTCAAACCGAGACAGATCTTGGCGCCCAACGTGGGGCTCGAGGGCATTGGAAGGAAAAGGAATAACAGTTTCTGTGAGACCTATCTTAGTGTGATGAACATGAAAACCTCATTAAGTGGTACTATGTTGAGTATACCCTGGTTTGGTTGGCACATAATTGTGACCACATTTTTCCCATTTGCAGCTCCCTACCTAAACATGGGTCCTATAACTAAGGTTATTGTGGCTGTCATCCAGTTTGCACAATGGGCCAATAGGGTGAAGAATTTCTGGATCTTTCAGTTCATTTTAACGGCAGGCACATGGCTACAGTTTTTCGACACCATCAGTACATGTTTTTGGAGTTTGTTTGGTAATGGTATCTTTTGTGAGGAGATAACACCAGGAGAAGGTTTTTCTCAACCTTTTTTTCATTACTTTGGGCCTACCCAACTGATGCTTGAAAGGTTTGGAAACTCTCTAAATGCTTATGATATCATACAGTGCCTGGTGTTGCTGTGGCTGATAGGTCTATCCTACTTTGCATTCCGGGATAAGGTGAAAATTCCCTGGGTAACCGTTCTAACAGCTGTGCCAGGGAATAGGGATGCAGCCACAGAGCCCAAGGCTGTCCCAGAGCCTGGGGATACCCCACAGCCTGACTCTGTCCAACAGCCTGCCTCAGAAACAAACCGTCCAGAATGGGTGGGGGTGCTAGTAGAAGAAATACACAGAATACACCAGCTGCTGAAGGAATGCATCTCCCTAGCAGGTGTAAAACCCTCTCCTCACCCCAAAGGGAAAGAGTCTGATGGTGTAGCAGTGGAACCCACAGATGTTACGACCATCCAGGTTCCAGCTGAATCCCAAGAGCAGCCACAGCCAGCCAAAGTTGCCCCTCTGGTGCGTACAAAGTATAAGACCAAATCAGTACGCCCAGTTAATGATGATGGGGAGCCATTGCCCTCACAACCAGCCGTAGAATCTGAGCCCATAATCATCACTGAGTCCTTCAACTTTGATACTCTCCGTAATCTGCGAGATGATGTTAAGAGATGGACGCACGAAGCTTTCCTAACCTGGTTTCTTCGGGTTTGGGACCTTATGGGCCGAGGAGTGCAGCTAGATAATAATGAAGCAAGGAATTTGGGACCCTTGGCCCAAGACCCGGCTGTTGACAAAGTGTTCGCGAGGGAGACAGGGCCCCTTTCTCTCTGGGAGAGGCTTTTAATGGGTGTAAGAGAGAAGTTTGCCAACAGAGACAGAATGCAGGATCCCCACCGTAAATTGTCCTGGAAGACCATTGAGGAAGGGATCCAACGGCTGAGAGAAGCAGCCATAATGGAGGTGCTCTTTGGGGGGGATGGACAGCACGAAAATGACCCTGATAAAGTCAGGTGCACCGGGCAAATGTTGTGGAGCCTTGCAAGGCAAGGGCCAGACCATCATGCCACCTTCCTTGTAACTATTAATGCTGATGGCAATCGAGAGACGGTGGGTTCAATAGCTGACAGGCTCAGGTATTATGCAAGTGTGATCAGTGACCCAATGCAGGCTCAGGTCTCTGCTGTGGTTAAAGACCTCAGGGAGGAGATGAAAGAGGAGATGAAGGACCTGACGGAGGAGATTAGGGACAAGATGAGGAGGATCAATGTGGCACCAGTGAGAGTCACAGGCCCCAATACCAGAGCCCGACGTCCCCCAGCTAGGGAGAGACGGTACACCCCACGAGCTGAGTTGTGGTTTTTTCTGCATGACCATGGGGAAGACATGAGGAGGTGGGATGGGAAGCCCACTACTGCCCTGGCAGCACGGGTGCGTCAGCTTAAGGAGGGAAACGCTGGCCGAGGGGGTTCTGCTAAAGCGAAGGTAGCCTCAGCTTCCCGTGGCCGACCTGCTAGGTACAATAGAAGGGAAGATGATGGGTCAGATCCCCTTGAAGGAACCTCTGGAATGTATGACGAGGAAGGGAATGATAACCAGTGCTAGAGGGGCCCTGCCTCTAGCCAGGTAGAGGTACGGGAAAACCGTGTTTTTTGGACTGTGTGGATTCAATGGCCTGGCGCATCAGAGCCACAAAAATATGAAGCACTAGTTGATACAGGTGCGCAGTGTACCCTAATGCCATCGGGACTTGCGGGAGCAGAATCTATTTCTATTGCTGGCGTGACGGGGGGATCACAGCAGTTGACCATGGTTGAAGCCGAGGTGAGCCTGACTGGGAAGGAGTGGCAAAAACATCCCATTGTGACTGGTCCAGAGGCTCCATGTATTCTGGGCATAGACTTCCTCCGGAACGGCTATTTCAAAGACCCAAAAGGACTCAAGTGGGTTTTTGGAATAGCTGCTGTCGAGGCAGAGGGCGTGAGGCAATTGAACACCTTGCCTGGACTATCAGAGAACCCTTCTGCAGCCAGACTTTTGAAGGTGGAGGACCAAAAAGTACCAATTGCCACCTCGACAGTGCACCGCCGGCAATACAGGACTAATCGAGGTGCTGTGGTTCCCATCCACAAGATGATCCGTGAGCTGGAGAGCCAAGGGGTGGTCAGCAAGGCCCACTCATCCTTTAACAGCCCCATCTGGCCTGTGAGAAAATCTGATGGAGAATGGAGATTGACTGTGGACTATCGTGCCTTGAATGAGGTGACTCCACCTCTGAGTGCTGCTGTGCCAGACATGCTGGAGCTCCAGTATGAGCTAGAGTCCAAGGCAGCAAAGTGGTATGCCACTATTGACATTGCAAATGCATTTTTCTCCATTCCTCTGGCAGCAGAGTGCAGACCTCAGTTTGCTTTCACCTGGAGGGGCGTGCAGTATACCTGGAACCGACTGCCCCAGGGGTGGAAGCACAGTCCCACCATCTGCCATGGACTGATCCAGGCTGCTCTGGAAAAGGGTGAGGCTCCAGAACATTTGCAGTACATCGACGACATCATTGTGTGGGGGAGCACAGCGGAAGAAGTGTTTGAGAAAGGAGAGAAAATCATCCAAATTCCCCTGGAAGCCGGCTTCGCCATCAAGAAAAACAAAGTCAAAAAACCTGCCCGAGAGATCCAGTTCCTAGGAGTGAAGTGGCAAGATGGCCGACGTCAGATTCCTACCAAAGTCATCAACAAGATCACAGCGATGTCCCCACCAACCAACAAGAAGGAGACGCAAGCCTTCCTAGGCGCCATAGGTTTCTGGAGGATGCATATCCCCGAGTACAGCCAAACTGTAAGTCCTCTCTACCTGGTGACCCGCAAGAAGAACAATTTCCACTGGGGCCCTGAACAGCAACAAGCCTTTGCTCAGATCAAACAGGAGATCGCTCATGCAGTAGCCCTTGGCCCAGTCAGGACAGGACCAGAAGTGAAGAATGTGCTCTACTCTGCAGCCAGGGGAAATGGTCTGTCCTGGAGCCTGTGGCAGAAGGTGCCTGGCGAGACTCGAGGACGACCACTGGGATTCTGGAGCCGAAGTTACAGAGGGTCCGAAGCCAGCTATACTCCCACTGAGAAGGAAATCCTAGCAGCCTATGAAGGAGTCCAAGCCGCCTCAGAGGTAATTGGTACGGAAGCACAACTTCTCCTTGCACCCCGACTGCCAGTGCTGGGGTGGATGTTCAAGGGAAAGATTCCCTCAACCCACCACGCCACCGATGCCACGTGGAGCAAATGGATTGCTCTCATCACACAGCGCGCCCGTATTGGAAACCCGAATCACCCTGGGATCTTAGAAATAATTACAAATTGGCCCGAAGGTGAAGACTTTGGCCTCACGGATGAAGAGGAGCTGGAACAAGTGACTCATGCAGAGGAAGCTCCACCTTGCAACCAACTGCCACAAGATGAAACACGCTACGCTCTGTTCACTGATGGTTCCTGTCGTATTGTGGGGGCAAATAGGAAGTGGAAAGCAGCTGTATGGAGCCCCACACGACGGGTCGCAGAGGCTAAAGAAGGAGAGGGGGGATCGAGTCAACTTGCTGAACTCAAAGGTGTCCAGCTGGCCCTGGACATTGCTGAAAGAGAGAAGTGGCCAAAGCTTTACCTCTACACTGATTCATGGATGGTAGCCAATGCTCTATGGGGTTGGTTGGAAAGGTGGAAAAAAGCCAGCTGGCAGCGTAGAGGAAGACCAATCTGGGCTGCTGATGAGTGGCGGGACATTTCCACTAGGGTGGAGAAACTCCCTGTGAAAGTCCATCATGTAGATGCCCATGTCCCCAAGAGCCGAGCTAATGAGGAACACCGAAACAACGAGCAGGTGGATAAGGCTGCAAAGATAAAAGTGTCACAAATAGATTTGGATTGGCAACACAAGGGGGAGCTGTTCCTAGCTCGATGGGCCCATGATGCCTCAGGCCATCAGGGCAGAGATGCCACCTACAAGTGGGCACGAGACCGAGGGGTGGATCTAACCATGGACTGTATCTCCCAGGTAATCCATAATTCTGAGACGTGTGCTGCCATCAAGCAAGCCAAGCGGGTGAAACCCCTGTGGTATGGTGGGAGGTGGTCTAAATATAAGTATGGAGAGGCCTGGCAGATTGATTACATCACACTGCCTCAAATCCGCTATGGCAAGCGCTACGTGCTCACAATGGTAGAAGCCACCACGGGGTGGTTGGAAACCTACCCTGTGCCTCACGCCACTGCCCGTAACACCATCCTGGGCCTTGAAAACCAAGTCCTGTGGAGGTATGGTACCCCTGAGAGAATTGAGTCAGACAACAGGACTCATTTTAAAAATAGCCTCATAAACACCTGGGCTAGGGAACATGGCATTGAGTGGGTGTACCACATTCCTTATCATGCACCTGCTGCTGGCAAAGTGGAGCGATGCAGTGGTCTGCTAAAAACCACCTTGAAAGCTTTAGGCGGGGGGACTTTTAAAGGTTGGGAACAGCATTTAGCCAAGGCCACCTGGCTAGTTAACACCCGAGGTTCCACCAACCGAGCTGGCCCTGCCCAATCTGAACCCCTGCAAACAGCAGACGGGGATAAAGTTCCAGTGGTACACATGAGAGGCATGCTAGGGAAAACTGTTTGGATTGATTCTACCTCAAGCAAAGACAAACCCACCCGTGGGGTTGTTTTCGCTCAGGGACCAGGGTGTACCTGGTGGGTGATGCAAAAGGATGGAGAAGCACGATGCATACCTCAGGGAGACCTTAGTTTGGGTTGAATTGCCCATAACACTGTGCCTGTATCAATATCTGTATGTATATATGTATATAATTAGAGTAATGCAGGTGTGTATATAATTTAAATGTTTAAGCTCAATGTAACATGTTGGAATGGGAAAAAATTCGGGGTGGATTATGTCGGGGGTTGAGAATTTCTTCCCATTCCTGTTACTAAGCAACAAATAGTTAGATGTTTAGAGCGATCAAGTCTTTTGTAAAAGACAAAAGCTGGGCTTTGGGCAGGGCAGGGTAAGGGTAGAGCCAGCCCTTGGAACTCTCTCTCGTGGTTCGGACGCTGAGAGGAGAGGCTGCTCTTTTTTTTCTGCTCTTCGCCTGGGACCAGAGCGAATCCAACTGTGCCCTGGTTTTTTCTCTTCTCCTGGCTGGGTGAGCTTTGATTCAACCTTTCTCCCCACGGGGAAGGGGACGTTTTCCCCCCCGGGCTGCGTTCCCTCACGGCTGCTGCCGGGAGAGTCCCACGGCCCCTGCTGCCTGCCCGCCGCCCTCTGCCGCACGAGACCGCGGCATCTGCTGTGACTGCAGAAATCCTCGCTGCCTCGCTGGCCGGGGAGAGAGAGAGCCGGCGCCGGCCCCTGCTGCCCTGCTTTCTCGCTGCTTCGAGCTGTTTTGCTGCCCTGCGTGTTTCTCAGCCTGTCCGCCATTGCAGCTGCCAGACGCTGACCTGACCCTGTGCCACAGCGCCACCTGCAGTCGCTCGGGAGTCATCGCACCTGCCCTGGCCAGCTGGGAGCTCAACAGCGCCCCTGCTGCTTGCAACCGTGATTACACCACACGGGAAAAGGCTCGGCAGCTCACAAGTCATCTGCTATTGGTTTTCTGGTTCTAGTTGTGGTTGCTATTATTGTTATTGTTTGTTTATAGATACTAGTAAAGAACTGATATTCTTTTTTCCCATACCTTTTCCTGAAAGCCCTTGATTTACAAAATTAAATAATTCGGAGGGAGGGAAAAAAAAAAATCACATTCTCTGTTCTAAGGGAGGGTTCAACCTCTCTTGGCAGACACCTGTCTTTCAAACCAAGACAAGGAGCCATGGGTCTAAGAAAACAGAATTTTTTTTAGACAATCTAACTTGGCAAGTAAGGAAACTATCTGAAGCCACAGAAAGGGGATTTCAAATTCTGAATAAGCAAATACAGGCAAATACTAAATTGACATTACAAAACAGGCTGGCCTTAGATTTATTGCTGGCCAAAGAACAAGGACTTTGTGGGTATTTAAAATTGGATAGAGAACACTGTTGTGTACACATCCCAAACATAACAGAAGATCTCCAAAAACAACTGAACAAAATGTGGCAAGTTGCTGAAGATAGCAAGGCTATCCAAAAGGCCTCTGAAACTAATTGGCTTAACAAAGGTCTTCAATGAATAGAGTGATGGTCCCTGAGAGAATGGCTGGCTGGAATACTGGAAACCATCATAACTGTAATTGTAGTTGTAGTAATTATTGTAGTAACTACCAGTCTTGCTGTTAGTTGTGTTCATAGAATAATCAATCATGATCTCGAGAGAATGTATGCGACTATATAGAGAAATTGAGTTGAAACTTATCAAATAACCTAGAGGAACTTGAAAAGTTTTAAAGGGGGAAATTTATACCAAAAGGCTTAATTCAATTTTTACTGTGTCTGTGAACTTTTAGTAGAAAAACAAGGCATGCAAAAACTGCTTTCCCAGCAAAGATGGATGGAAGATAAGAAGACATCTGGCTCAAGAATGTAGTGATAGACAAAACAAGGACTGAATCTGGAAACTGGAGGTGGGTTTTACAGTAACGGGTAAATTGTAATATGCATGTAGCGACTATATAAGCAACACTCTTTTAAAATCATGTGTCTGCATAGGGTTAGGAGTGTCCCCTGTGGGACCTCAGGCCTGCATAAATGATGCCCTCTTTAACACCACATTAGTATTAAGAAGTCTTATTCCAATATTTTGGAAGATTTGGTGACAAGCCTACCAGGGGTGGGGGCCCACTAGGCCTGTGGTTTGCAAACAGAGAAGGGCTGCTGGGAGTTGTGGTGGTTGGAGGCCATCTTGGGCACAGCGACCACGATATGATAGTTTTCAATACTTGGTGAAGTAAGGATGATGTCAACAAAACCTCTACCCTGGACTTCTGGAGGGTGGACTTTGGCCTGTTCAGAACACTGTTTCAGAGTCCCCTGGTGAACAGTCCGTAATAACAAAGGGGTCCAGGAAGGCTGGACATACTTTAAGAAGGAAATCTTAAAGGCTCAGTGTTGGAAAACGCAGTTTTCCAGCAAAACTCATGCTAACTAAATAAGGCTGAGCAAGGCTTCAGTATTCCCAGGCCTCAGTAAGATTCCGACAAGCTGTAGTGGTTTTGTTTGCCTGAGAATGTTTTGTGGGAAGAATGCCATGAGAAAAATTAGGAGTCAGGAGTGTTATGAGAAAAGAATAAGGGAGTTAGCAGGAGGATCCCTGGGTGTGTGAGAACAGCTGCAGGTGTGTGTGTGTATCTATGAATAGAAACTTCTGTAACAGTATATAAGTCTCTCGTTTAGTGAAATAAAATGGAGCTTACTTTATATCTCATATTGAGACTGCCTGTGAGTTTCCCTCGCGCCGCATCTCGTTAAATGGTGACCCCGACGTGATACGGAGCAGCAGGATTTAGAACCAACGACTACGGACCCTGACAATGGAGTTTTACGACCCTGCTTCTGAGGGCGGCGCGAACGGAGAGGTGCTGGGGAGTGCGGCCTCAGCGTGTCGAGTCTTTGCCCGAATTGGGAAGGGTCGGAAGACACAGGTCAATTAGTACCTGCCTACCGTGAGGGCTATACTTCGGTAAACTGCACAATTCTGGCAATTGCGAGCCTCGATCGAGTGCTTAGACGGTGTTGACCAGGACCCTGAAAACCAGCTGGACCCAAAATGGAATCAGAGGTAGCCCAAATTTTATTGTTATGCTTTTTAGAAAAGCACGGACTCGGTAAAACTGCCCTATCACACTTAATGGGCCTGATAGTGGTGGGACAAGCTTATGGATTTTTTATAAATCCTATTACAGTATTCAGTGTAACAGAATGGTTGAATTACGGAGCTGTTTTGCTTTTGGACTGTGATAAAATTGCAAGAAAGCTTGGCAAACCATGGAGCAAAATTGTAGCCTGCTTACAAATACATGCCACAGAGCAAAACCTTACGTGGCTCACGGCGCAGGACATAGTACCCGCATTAAGCAGAGAAAAGCCTGTGAATTACTGTGCCGCTTTTGATATGCGTAATACTTCGGCAGCCGCGGCACAGCTGCCAGGGAAACCCCCCCCGCCAGGGAGGGGGGGGGAGAGACTGCTGATAGCCGAGAATTCAAAGTTGCTCGATTGGATGAAAAATCTGTTCCTGTCTCAATATATCATAGAGTATGGTAATGTTACAACGAAAAACATCTTAGCTGCTTTGTTTGAGAGAGTCACTGTTGGACTTTTGCCAGAACAACCGAATATTTTGTTAGAACGAACTCCGATATCGCGGGTAAAAAAACAGAGTAACCAGAAATCATTCCGATGTTACCGATGCGGGAGTGGGGAACATATAAAAAAGATCTGCAATGAAAAAACTTGGTGTTCCCGCTGTAACAAAGATACAGTACAGAAGCTTGCAGAAACAAAAAGAACAAACGGAAAGTGACCAGTGACCTGGGAGCAGCGGCGGCCCCTACCCTGCAGCACGCCACACAAAGGAGGCTCCTACCGGAAGTTGCTCCAACCGTGGTTTCCAGCCGAATGACAACCAGAGCGGAAGTCCCAGAGGGTACCCCGGTAGGCGGAGCCACGAGCCATCCACGCCTCCTTCACTGCCCCAACTGTGATGCCTGTGGTGAAACCCTAAACTCTACACCTCCCCAAAGCTGAGGAAATGATTGACAGCTTCAGCAGTGAACCAGAACTAACCAACAGCGTTGCCAGCAGAAACAGTCTGAGCAGAATGGAGCAGATCGGCTCTTCCTTCAGCCTGGCTGCACTGACACCGAGACCAAAACCTATGTCCAGCAATTTACTAATAAAGAAGCATTGTAACAAGATATTATCCTGATAAAAAAAAAATAATAACACCTTGAATACTAAAGCCTTAAACGAAAATTGAATTTTGCTAAAGCATTTGTGTGAATGTGTGAATGTTGTAGGCCTACTGAGAGTGTGTTGAATGCTTTAATGTGTAAATGAAGCCTGATTGATGAGAGTGTGATTTTGATTTCTTGAGAGTTTTAAGGTGTGAGTGAAAACCTGCGAGTGAAGTTATACTGAATAGTCTAAATTACCTGTTAAGTATCTTTAGTTAAGCATAGATTCTGTTAAAGTTAAGTAATAGTGAATTTAAATTCTATTAAGTTGTAAGTTCTGTTAAAGTTAAAATTCTGTTAAGTAATATTGAGTGATGTTAATTTTAAATTCTGTTAAGTTTAAATTTTGTTAGAGTTAAGTTGTTAAGGTAATATCAATTTTAGATTCCATTATAGTTAAGTCCTAATTGTTAGTTTAAAATAAGATTTATTAAGATTAAGTTTTATTCATTTTTAGTGATATAATTTGTTAGTTTATATTATTATTCGCAAAAGCTTTGCAGTTTTATCTTTTTAGTTAAAGTAATAATATCTACTGTTTTCAAGTATTTCATCTCACCTTATATAGCTATCTACAAAAATAGTAACATGTTAAGATACTCTTCTTATTGATATTAATCAAAGCTTATTTATAAGATGTTCTAAGAAAACCCTTCCACTTAGCACCTAAGCTCTGGCCAAGCTTTGGTTCTAACTGGCTGGGAAACATGCCATGAGTCCAAAGTGTTCTACATCAAAATGTGATCAATTAATTTTCATTTACCAAATTGAGTTTATAAAAGTTAAACCTTCTTCCAAGTAAACTTAGGGTCCTTGTCCGGAAAAGGTTCTCTAAGTTTTACCTGTGAAGTGAATGTTTTCAGTAATGATAATTTCTAGACCATGGCAACATATCTAACTAGTGAAATTTCCTTAGGTAAATTTATAGCAATTCTAATAATAACAATTACTTATAGCAAAGCAAATTAATCTGATAACAAGACAATGTCTGTTCTCACAAGCGAAACGGGGGAATTGTTGGAAAACGCAGTTTTCCAGCAAAACTCATGCTAACTAAATAAGGCTGAGCAAGGCTTCAGTATTCCCAGGCCTCAGTAAGATTCCGACAAGCTGTAGTGGTTTTGTTTGCCTGAGAATGTTTTGTGGGAAGAATGCCATGAGAAAAATTAGGAGTCAGGAGTGTTATGAGAAAAGAATAAGGGAGTTAGCAGGAGGATCCCTGGGTGTGTGAGAACAGCTGCAGGTGTGTGTGTGTATCTATGAATAGAAACTTCTGTAACAGTATATAAGTCTCTCGTTTAGTGAAATAAAATGGAGCTTACTTTATATCTCATATTGAGACTGCCTGTGAGTTTCCCTCGCGCCGCATCTCGTTAGCTCAGGAGCAGTCTGTCCCTATGTGCCAAAAGACAAGCTGTCGGGGAAGAAGACTGGCCTGGCTGAACAGGGATTTTTCACAGGAACTCAGGGAAGAAAGAAGGGTTATGACCCTCGGAAGAAGGGACAGGTAACTCAGGAAGAGTACAAGAATGTCATTAGGTTATATAGAGAGAAAATTAGAAAGACAAAAGCTCGACCAGAACTCAATCTGGCTACTGCTGTGAAAGATAATTAAAAGGGTTTTTATAAATACATTAACAACAAAAAGAACACCAAGGAAAATCTCCATCCTTTATTGTACATGGGGGGGAATATAGTCACCAAGGATGAGGAAAAGGCTGAGGTACTTTACACCTTCTTTGCCTCAGTCTTCAATAGTAAAACCCGTTATCCTCAGGGCAACTGGCACCCTGAGCTGGTAGACAGGGATGGGGATCAGAATAGACCCCCTGTAATCCAGGAGGAAGCTGTTAGCGACTTGCTGAACTACTTAAGACACTCGTAAGTCTATGGGACCAGATGGAATTCATCCAAGGGTGCTGAAGGAGCTGTCAGAAGACCTTGCCAAGACAATGTCCATCATTTATCATCAGTCCTGGCTGACTGGGGAGGTCCTGGATGACTGGAAGTTGACCAATGTGACTCCCATCCCCAAGAAGGGTTGGAAGGAGGATCTGGGGGACTTACAGGCCTGTCACCCTGACCTCAATGTCTGGCAAGGTTATGGAACAGATCATCTTGAATGTGATCACATGGCATATAGAGGACAACCAAGGGATCAGACCTAGCCAGGATCGGTTTAGGAAAGGTAGGTCCTGCCTGACCAACCTGATTTCCTTTTATGACCAGGTGATCCACTTAGTGGATGAGGAGAAGGCTGTGGATGTTGTCTACCTGGACTTCAGCAATGTCTTTGATACTGTCTCTCACAGTATTCTCCTGGAAACACTAGTAGCCCATGGCTTGCACAAGTGCACTCTTCGTTGGGTTAAAAACTGGCTGGATGGCCAGGCCCTGAGTGAGTGTGATGGTAAATGGTGTCACATGTGGTTGGTGGCTATTCACTAGTGGGGTTCCCCAAGGCTTAGTATTGGGGCCAGTCCTGTTTAATATCTTTATCGATGATCTGGAAGAGCGGATCAAGTGCACCCTCAGTTCACAGACTTCACCCAAGTTGCATTGGGAGTGTTGATCTGCTGAAGGGTAGGAAGGCTCTATAGAGGGATCTGGACAGGCTGGATTGATGGGCCGAGGCCAATGGTATGAGGTTCAACAAGACCAAGTGCTGGGTCCTGCACTTAGGCCAAAACAGTCCCATGCATTGCTACAGTCTTGAGGAAGAGTGTCTGAAAAGCTTCCCAGCACAAAAAAGGACCTGGGAATGCTGGTTGACAACAGCTGAACATGAGCCAGCATGTGCCCAGGTGGCCAAGAAAGCCAATGGCATCCTGGCCTATATCAATAATAGTGTGGCCAGCAGGACCAGGGAAGTGGTTGTTCTCATGTACTTGGTACTAGTGAGGCCACACCTCGAATGCTGTGTCCAGTTCTGGGCCCTTCACTACAAGAAGACATTGAGATGCTGGAGCAAGTCCAGAGAAGGGCAACAGAGCTGGTGAAGGGTCTAGAGCACAAGTCTGATGATGAGAGGCTGAGGGAGCTTAACCTGGAAAAAGGAGGCTCAGGGGTGACCTTATCACTCTCTACAACTACCTCAAAGGAGGTTGTAGCCAGGTGGGGGTTGGCCTCTTCTCCCACGCAACTAGTGACAGGACAAGAGGACATAGTCTCAAGCTGCATCAGGCAAGGTTCAGGTTGGACATCAGGAGGAATTTCTTCATGGAAAGGGCTGTTAAGCATTGGAACGGAATGCCCAGGGAGGTGGTGGAATCACCACCCCTGGAGGTGTTCAAGAAACAACTGGATGTGGCACTTAGTGTCACGGTCTAGTTGACAAGGTGGTGATTGCTCAAAGGTTGGACTCAATGATCTTAGAGGTCTTTTCCAAACTAAATGATTCTGTGATTCTGTATGAGTGAAAGTGAAATTTAGGTTTGAATTTTTAACTGCTTGCAACTGAGAACAAGTGCTCTAAAGTTAGTCCACAGAAGAAGAAAAATATGACAAATAACTAATCTAAACCAATTCAAATTCTATACTAACATATTATTCTGTAATAACATAGACTAACCTACTGACAAGAAAAAAATTACTTCATCCATGCTGTAAGCAAACTGTGATCAGCAAGAGTGAACTGTGTTTTCTCAGTCTGGAATGGAGAAGGCTTTTGTGGGGGGACTTAATAGTAGCCTTCCAATTCTTCCAAGGAGGTCATCAATAAACTGAGACAGACTCTTCACAGCAGTCTATAGTAAGAAGAGGAAAAACAATGGCCAGATACTGGAATAAGAGCTGCTCCAAGTGGATATATAACAGCAGTTGAACATCAGAACAGGCTGCTCAGAAATGCTCTGCAGTCTTCAGCCTTGGAGACTTGAAATCAGACTTGATAAATCCATGATCAAGCTGGTCTGCTTCAAACTGTCCTTCCTTTAAGCAGGAGGTTGTACTAGACATGGTCTCTTCTAACCTGAATTACCCTACAATCCTATGAATGAGCCTCAAGTCTTTGGTCTGCTATAACTCCTCCAACTACCTAGATGAAGCAATAATAAATTAAATGTTGACATAATCATAATACAGTTAGATAGGACCAGGTCTTTGACATAGGGACAAAGAGCCAGGAGACATGGGCAAGGATTCAAACATGGCTGTATTTTGTCTGAATAACTTCATTCTTTGAATTGTGTACCACTAACACATATTGAGTAAGATTTGAAATGTGATATACACCATATGGAAATATGTTAAATTAAAAACAAGACAACAATGGCTAAAGGACTGTACAGGACACCAGCCAGTGATGGCAGGATTCTAGAAATCAAAGCCTGAAGTACAACCTAGCCATGTTTCTAGCACATGTCATCTGAAGAGAGAAGACACTGCTCCTTTCAAGTTGTTATAGTGGTTGAGTAGGCTTACCATGTACTATCATTGCTATAAGAATAACATATTAAAATACCAGCCCCACCCCAAAAATTAACCAATTGGTATAAAACACGACTTAAATTTATCTATTTAGTCTCCTAAAGATAAGTGAAATAACTGTATCTTAGACCTTTAAAGTTGGAACTGTTTTTTCTCCTCAGTTCTGTCACCATTTCTTATAACAAAACGTTTTAGAGATTTGCACATCATTTTGCAAGCATAGATAATTAGGTCTCTCTTAGAGGGCTGCAAGCAATACGCATTACTGTAGAATACTATCAGGTTCTTTATAGTATTAAAAATATAGGAATACTATCTGACAAGGGCTGGGAAAAGAAAAAATATGATGAATTATGTTATGGATCACCAACAGTCGGAAGGAAGCGTAAACATGTTAAAGGAGTAATAAATATTGAAAGCATCCAAAATTAATAAATGCTGTACATAAAAATAAAAGTAATACCTGGAATAATAAAATTTAAACCAACTAATTTGAAATTTCAATTTTAAGCTGAAGAAAGAATTTTTTTCCAATATAAAGTTAAAGGGAAATGATCTTACCTTATCTAGTCTTTTTTGCCAGCTTTCTTCACGTTTTACCATGAGTTCAATACAATGAGAGAGTGTAGCAAGGATTCCAGCAGTAGTTGCCTTGAAAGTTATAGCTTCTCCTTTAAAGTCTATGCCATTAATTCCTTTGGGTGTCACACATGGAAACACTAAAACCAAACATGAATTATTCACTGATAGCTACCTTTAATTCAAACAAGCATTTTACATGTATGCTTTATATTATCACTGTTTGAAGAAAATAAACTGGCTAGAAATTTAAAGATAAAAATCAAAAGTGCTAATAATTTTCAGCTATTCACTGGATAAGGAAAGAGATTTTAAAAGAAAAACACATCCCTTCAGCTTCATCTTGCTATACTGTATTTCAAGTCTGCTTGTAATGCTGTATTACTCTGCAAATCATGTGGGTGGAGGGAGTGGGAATACATTGTAACAATAGCAGTTTCACAGCTTGAAGTGGGGCCTAACTAATACAGAGCAGCCTTAAAACATATCCAATACAACACTAAGAAACAATTTCAAAATGCAATGAAACACCAAAGGTAACATTTCAAGGCTGCTTTAAGCATGTACCTATAGATTTAAAAACCACAACATAAAAAGGTATGATATAAAAGTATCAAATATGTGAATTATCCAAGTACTGTGGTGTTTTGTAGTTCCAACAACTACTTCATGCTGTCAACCAGGCCATCTGTTACTAAGGCTATTTAAAGAAGTTACTTAAAACATATGACAAAAAGGTACCTATTCTATGTCAAATTCATATGTAGGTTGACAGAATACCAAATCAAACACTATGCAATAATGTCAGAAAATATTAGAAAGCAGAAGTAATACTCATGTTGAAGCTGAGCCAAGCAAGTTAAACTAACTCCTGCTATGCCATGGGGCAACCTGATGACTTATCACCCACTTGGATATTGCTTTCTTTTCCTGGTCTGTTAGTTTGTCAATGTGCCACTGTTATGGTTTAAAGAGTAAAAATAATTATTTGTGTAAATTTATGCAATATCAATCTGCAAGGGTAAAGAGCAGAGCTTTCAAGCATCTCAGTTCTTGTACAGAAGAGAAATGCAATTGTTGTTCTCTAATAGTAGACCACAATATCTACACTTAAGGAACAGAAAGCAAGCATCACATGGTCTTAAGCAATGAATCAAGTCTCCAGAGGTTTTATATGCCCTTCTTTCAAAAGGAATCAAACTTTTTCAAACAGATGTTTGCATATCACACATTACTTCAAATACCTCAGTAAACATACATACTATGGTAGAACACAGCTTATCCTTTTGTTTTATGTTAATCAAGAATACTCCCTAAAAGGGTAAGGACAATGGGAGTGAAAGAAAGATCAATCTGCTTCAGAAGCAATAATGAGCTCTCCCTCCTCTTAACAGCTGCAGAGGGAAAAATACAGTTTATACTGCTAATATGTCATGCTGGTGTAGACCATGTTCATGTGCAGGCTTACTAGCATAGCTATGCTGCTTATACATGTGATTTTTTTCTTAAGTATGCAACATGCTAGACACACTGAAGAAATTACCACTGACTGAAACAGTAGAAAATAATTTCATAAATCTATGGTAAACTGCAAGGGAGATGCAGCAAAGTAGCCTCATTTCCTGGAAAAAAGACAGCTTTTGTTCCTGGATGTCTTTAGGTCTCAGCTACAACTCATTAATACTTCCACAGTTTCAGTCATCATATATTCTAAGTAATTTTTTAATGACTAGTCTCAAAGTAGCAGTGATACATACAGAGTTTGCAGTTTCAAAGTCAGTGTCATCAAATTTCAAAATGAAATCTTGCATCAGGAGATCTGTAGGTTCAAGTTAAAGGCTAATAGAAAAGTGTTCTTATCATTTCAACTGCTCTTCTTGCCTAATGATTAAACTGTATGTAGCCAATGGAAAGAAGCAGCAGTGTGATTTTTCTTCTACTTCAACATCTTCCAAGTGGTTTCTTTTTAATTAACCTATCTCTTAATAATTTTGCTTTATTCATTAATTGTTTTCTCTTGCCTTTCTTATAATGGATTTTTCATAGCATGTTTTAGCCCTCTTCAATAGCTCTTCATCCCTTCTCTCTTACACATCTCTGTTAGGATAGATCAGTTTTGCCTTCTTATTCATAAGATGCTGTTTGTAATACTTTCCTAGATGTTCCAAAAATCAGCTGTTCAATCAAATCTGTTTTCCACTGAAATTAAAGACTAGTTTTAAAAGACAGTAAGTAGAAAAACAAAGTTCCTTTATCTTTTCCATTTTATGCCACCTTATGTCACTAAACTAATTCTAAATGAAAGAGAAATGTTTTGGTACACAACCCATTTATTTATACCTACTGTTGTTGATATTCTGTGGATAGCAATAGTATCAATATAATTAGTTTTTCTCTAAAAACAACCTCATTATTCCAGCAGTATATTGGTGAATATTTGTCGCTGTTGAGCCGCTAGCAGAGAAAAGGACCCAAGTTCTCAGTGTGGCAAGAAAGAGAGAGTTTATTATTTTGATTTCAATATATATATAGACTTTTCAGAGGTCACCCAGATTGGTCAGCCAGAAACCTCCCCCTAGGCCTGATTGGCCAGGCCTGAACTGTCCAAATCTCGAGACACTGTTTGAAAAACATCCAAATTTTATCTTTGTTTATAAAACACAGCGGAATGTTCTCACAAGAAAGACTTGTGCTAGCCACAAATATTCTTCCTCCATTCAAAGCATTAAAATCCAACACAAATCCCACTGTGTTTTTATCAGGGTTTGACCCTGACTAAATGCCAGGCATCCCTGCTCTCTCCTGCTGCAGAAGTGCAGGAGAGGGGAAAGAAAAAAACTGTTAAACACACACCAAATTCATGAGTTGAGTGAGATAGGACACTGGTGGTAGGACGCAGAGACAAGGAAAACAGGCTCCAAACTTAAAGTTGCAAAGTGATTTAATTACCTAACAGAGTTGGAGGATAAATGAGAGGTAAAAATAAGCTTTTCAGACACCATTTGTTCACTCATCCCCCTCCCTCTTAAGACACCATTTTTCTACTCACCCCCCTCCCTCGTTCCAACCAACAGCTTGGGTAGGGGGCAGGGTATGGGGTATTTTCTTAGTCCATAAATCTATTCATCACTACAATTCTTCTACTACAAATACTGTTTCTCTGCTCATCTCTCTCTCTCTCAAAACAGTTTCTCTGCTCACCTCCCTCCCTCTTTCCAACCAACAACATGGACAGGGGGCAGGGTAAGGGGTTTTTTTTCTCTGGTCAGTCCATCAGGGAGAGGGGTTCTCTACTTAGCCACGGGGTCCCTCCCATGAGAGACAGTCCTCTTCAAATGTCTTTGGCATGGGTCCAATCTCACAAGCAACATCCCACTTGAATTCTGCTGCAACATGAGTCCTCTTGTCCATAAGGTGCAGACTCTCCCAAGCCGAGGCCAAGCTGCTTCCAACCCAGGAGCAAGGCCTTTCTCTCCCTTGCATGGCCTTTGCAGCTTTAACTCTTTATATGAGACTCCCACTGGATCACAGCTTCTTCCAGGCATCCACCTGCTCTTCTGGCATGGGCCATGGGTGGATTTCTGCATTCTTGTGGACTCCATGGGCTGCAGGGGGACCTCCTGCTCTCCCCATGGTCTTCACCACAGCTAGCAGAGGGTTTTCAGCTCTGGCGCCTGGAGCACCTCCTCCCCCACCTTCTCCACTGACCTTGATGTCTCCATGTTGTTCTCCCTTCACATATTTTTACCTCCTCCTCCTCCTCTAGCTAAAAAGAAGTGTGTGACTACTTTGTCTTAATTTTTTCTTGAATATGTTTTCACAGAGGCGTAACTAGAACCTCTAATTGGCCCACACTTGGCCAGCAGCATGACCATAACTTTCAGAGCCATCAGAGATTGGCTCTACTGGACTTGGTGAAAAACTTCCAGAACTTTCACTCGGGACACACAGGAGTCATCTTTGTGCCACTCCCCACCCCTCAGACACTTTTTCAGGCCTACCACAACAGCTTTTAAAGGGTTTAAATTTATCCTAGATGTTAAAGATACCTTGCTGATGTTCTGGGCTAAGCAAAACCACCACAGTTTTAGATAAAATTTTCTTTCAGCCTGTGGCAGGACATCCCCCCTACCACAGAAGAGCTTATCTGCAGCTGGTGCAATAGCTCTGGACATTCTTCCCCCCACGTGAAGTGATGAGATAACCCAGGCCAGTTCTTTGACTAGTAAGTTGTCTCTTGCTAGTGAATTATTAGCCCTCTCTGGCACCAGGGATAGAACTCCCAATAAACAAATGGGTGTGAGAACAGATGTGGGGAGATAAGCTTGAAATTCCTGACTGAGAGACACTATTTTACAAACTATAAAAGCTACACAAATTTTTACAGAGGTAGAAGCCTCCTACACACTCCCAAGAAACATGCAGGACTTCTCCCGCAGGAGTTTGGATGCAAACTCTGCGGATACTTTCCCTGGGAATTGAGTGAAATGTGTACCCCATCATCAATCTGGTGGTAAGTCACATTGAATCCTAATCTATACTATTTCTTTGCTAGCTGTAACATAGGTACCTTTATTATCGCGCACTGTATTTTATCTACTAGTAGTCCTTTTTGTTTATCCTGTGTAGTAAGCAAGCCTGGTTAAGTGGCGTATCTGTGTCTTTTCCTTGGTCTATTCAATAAATAATTCGTTTTGTAATAGGCCTGATTGGTCATTTATTAAGAACTTGCAAGCGAGAGTGGTTTTGAAGTGCTGGCCGCCTCAATAAAGCTGCTGTCTACTGCCAGAAACCTGGAAAGACAGGGACTTGTCTAAGCTCTCCCCTCTCATTTGTAACATAGCCTCTGTACCATTTCCATCTTTGTCATTTCAGTACAAAACCACCTACCATCTTCAAAGAAGTTCCCTTAAGTAAGTACCACCTACTGCTCTTATTCTTACATCATTTAAACCCAAATACACTCATTTTCCTGAGCAGATGAATGGTAACACTTCCTGATCAAGATTCTACATCCTTAGATTCTAAAATCCCATTGAGTAAATATGCATTAGCCAGGCTCTCCCTTGGTGCTTTATACAAATGATCATTGTTTCAGTTACCAGATTTTCTAATTGAAAAGTGAGCAATAAATTTTAATACATGTGTAGTGCTCTTTTTAACTTTCACTCGAAGATCCTAGAGAATTGTACTAGTTTAAAACCAAGCCAGAAAATTAAATCCACTCAAGATGCTCCCTTTTCCCCCCGCCCCTTCTGATAATGGAAGAACACTAGGAGATGTCGGAATCACAGCTTACTGAAAAATTGTAATACCCACACAATATTAATAAAAGAATGTACAAAAGAGAGAGTTTTACTCACAAAAGGGCGCTCACCACCAAACAAACAAAAATGCCTCCCAAAGACGGCACATACCATGGTTTCCCAGACAAAGGAAAAAGGGTGACTTGCCCAGGACTGGGGCAACGTGGTATTTGGAAAAACGAAAATGATTTATCAGGAGGCTCTCTCAGCCTAAATTTTTCCCTCCCAGCCCAAAAACAATATAAAGCAGGGACAAAAAGAAATTTGGAAAGCTAGTTCATGCAAATGAGGAGTTGTGCTGCTGAAATGGTGACTTTGTGCCTCCTGGCACAGCTCAGGCCCCACTGAAGTGGCTCTCTCTCCAGGGTGGTGGCAGCGGTGGTGTGGGTACAGGGGCTCACTTGGTGGTGCAGCGGAGGGGTGGCAGCAGCGACAGCAGTCCCAGTCCCACACCCTTTCCAGATTGAGCCCAGAAAAAAAATGGAAAACTTCCCATTTCCAGCCTTGGCTTTTTCCCTTCCAAAACCACATCCCCCAGTGGTGACATGGGTGGTATTGAGTAGACAGCATAAAAAACTCCACCCCCTTGTCTCTGTACCCAAGACATTATCCATCCCTTATTCTATACCATCACTATCATGCCCAGATTTTATACCTCTCAACTATATACATATTGTGTTGGTTTTTCTTGGCTAAGGTTTTGGTAGTGGGGGGGGGGCACAAAGATGGCTCCTGTGAGAAGCTTCTGGAAGCTTGTCCTGGATTAATGATAAAACTCTCTCGCCCCCGAGAGCGAAGGGCCCCGACACCCCCTCCCCCACCCACAAAAGAATTTCTTAGATGGAAGTGAAAAAAAAACTATTTATTTAACAAAACCACGCAGAGTGCCCTGCAAGGCACAGGGGAAGGGGAAAACCAAGGGGGAAAAGAGTTATCAAACCCAAACCCGATTAAAAAAAAGGTCCTCTTTCCTCAGACGCAGCCCCTCTCCTCCTCGGCCCCCTTGGGGGCTGGGCGGAGCTCCCCGAGAGCTCTGCTGTCCTCTGTCTCCCCTGGGTTCTCAGGCGACAAAGCAGATCGAAGAAAAGGGGTCCAAACGAAGAAAAAATTTAAAAAAAGAAGAAAAAAAACCGGAACAGAGCCCACTCCGAACAGCCGTCGCAGTGTGCAGTCTCTGCCGAGCGAAGAATCGTCCCTTCCTCCTCCTCACTCCCCCCGCAGCGAGCCTTGGGGAAAAGTTTTCAAAACAACCCGCGTTTCTCTCTGTGGCTGAACGTAGTTAAAATGACAGGACCACATTTTTTTGAGCATATAAGCCAACGATAGGGAATAAAGGATTATCATAACATCACTCCAAGACAAAGCTTTCACCGTGATGGACATGCTGCTGGCCAAGCCTGGGCCAATTAGAGATGGTGGTAACGCCTCTGTGATGACATATTTAAGAAGAAATCAAAACAATGTGTGCACACAGTACTTTTTTAGCCAGAGAAGGAGAAGGAGGTGAGAACATGTGAGGGAAAACAACATGGAGACACCAAGGTCAGTGGGGAAGGAGGGGGAGGAGGTGCTCCAGGTGCTAGAGCCAAGATTCCTCTGCTGGCTGTGGTGATGACCATGGTGGAGCAGGCTGTCCCCCTGCAGCCCATGGGGTCCACAGGGGGTGCAGAGATCCACTCACCACCCGTGCGGGGGTGTCCACGCTGAAGTGGGTGTATGCCTGGAGGAGGCTTTGATCCAGTGGTGTCACCCCATGGAGAGAGAGGCCTTGCTCCCAAGATGGAACAGCCTGGCCTGGAAGGTCTGCACCCCATTGACAAGGGACCTGCACCGCAGCAGTTTGGGAGGACTGACTGCCCATGGGGAGGAGGCTCACATTGCAGCAGCGTGCGTGTGTGCTGCTGCTCATGAGATGGACCCACGCTGGAGGAGTTCAGAGAGATCTGTCTCCCATGAGAGGGACCCCACGGCAACACAGGGGAAGGACTCCTCTCCCTAAGCAGCGGAAGAAGATCCTGGTGATGGACTGACCCAAACCCCCACACCCTGTACCCCTGCCCTGTTGGTGGAAAGGAGGAAAGGGTTGGGGCAGGAATGGTGTCTTAAGGGCTTATTTTACTTCTCATTATCCTCCTCTGACTCTGTTGGTAATAAATCACTTTGCAACTTTTAGATGAGCCTGTTTTGTCCTTGGAGCCTTTTCTCCCGGTCCTTATCTCACTTATGAACCCTTTGTGTGTTAACTGTTTTCTCTCTTCTGCCCAGCTGTGGCAGGAGAGAGCAGAGTGAGCAGATGTCATGGGTGCCTGGCATTTGGCCAGTGTTTTAAACCATGACATATATGTATACATATAGCTATGCACAAGCACAGGTATTATTTGAGTATTCACTGGAAATACCCCCAAGATGTTTGTTGAATTCATTTAGTCCATGACTGGTGTAACTGTATCAGTCTATACTCATTGTCCATGGTAGTTATGACATACAGTTGCAGTGTCATTTTACAACCCATATTACATATGCAATTCAACATTACAGACTGTTCTCACCCAAATATCAAATCACTTTGAGGTACACATCATGTTTCCCTGTCCCTCTGCATTTCCCACCAAGTGCACCCAGGTCCTTGAGCAAAAACAATCCCATGGATGGGTTTGCCTTTGCTTGAAACAGGACTAATCCAAGCTGTCTTCCCTAACACATTCCTCATATGCACCATGGGAACTTTATCCCCTTCTACAGTATGTAGAAGTTCTGATTGGGCAGAGTCAGCTTGATTGGTGGAGCCTCTAGTGTTAACTAACTAGGTGGCCTTCACCAAATGTAGATCCCAATGTTTGAAGGTCCCACTGCCCATTGCTTTCAATGTGGTTATTAACAGTCCATTATATCATTTGATCTTTCCAGAGGTTGGTGTGCGATAAGGAATATGATACACCCACTCAATACCGTGCTCTCTAGCCCAGGTATCTATGAGGCTATTTTTGAAATGAGTCCCGTTGTCTGACTCAAATCTTTCTGGGGTGCCATGTGGCCACAGGACTTGGTTTTCAAGGCCCAAGATGGTGTTCTGGGCAGTGGTATGAGGCATGGAGTATGTCTCCAGCCATCCCGTGGTTGTTTCCACCACTGTAAGCACGTAGCGCTTGCCTTGGCAGGTTTGCGGGAGCGTGATGTAATTGATCTGCCAGGCCTCCCCATAGTTATATTTCAGCCATCGTCCCCCATATCAGAGAGGCTTTACCCACTTGGCCTGTTTGATTGCAGCACATGTTCACACTCATGAATAATCTGGGAGATAGTGTCCATGTTAAGTCCACCCCTCAGTCATGAGCCCATCTGTATGTTGCATGTCTTCCTTAATGACTTGAGGCATTGTGGGCCCATCAAGCCAGAAATAATTCACTCATGTTTCCAGTCCAGATCTACCTATGACACTTTAATCTCGGCAGCTTGATCTACCTGTCCATTGTTGTGATGCTCTTCAGTATCCCAATGCTTGGGTATGTGTGCATCTACAATGATGGACTTTTAGAGCCAACTTCTCTACCTGGGTAGCGATGTCTTGTCACACTTTGGCAGCCCAGATGTGTTTACTTCTTTGTTGCCAATTGGTCTTTTTCCATTGCTCCAGCTACCTCCACAGAGCATTTGCTACCATCCACAAGTCAGTGTAGAGGTAGAGCATTGGCCATTTCTCTCACTCAGCAATATCTAAAGTCAGCTGGACAGCTTTCAACTCGGCAACCTGACTTGATCCACCTTGTCCCTTGGTAGCTTCTGCCACTCACTGCATAGGACTCGATACAGCAGCTTTCCATTTTCAATTTGTCCCTACAATATGGCAGGAACTGTCAGTAAAGAAAGCATGTCACTTTTCATTTTCTGGTACCTGATTATATGGTGGGGCCTCCTCAGCATGTCACCTGCTCCTCTTCCTCTTCTGATAATAGTCTGAAATTTTCTCCTTCAGGCCAATTTATGATGATATCCAAGATCCCTGGGCGATTGGAGTTTCCTATTCAAGCTCGCTGTGTGAACAGCACAACCCATTTACCCCACATAGCATCAGTGGCATGATGTGTGGAAGGGACTTTCCCTTTGAACATCCAGACCAGCACCGGTAATTGTGGTGTCAGGAGGAGCTGTGCTTCGGTGCCAATAACTTCCAAAGCAGCTCGAACCCCTTCATAAGCTGCCAGGATCTCTTTCTTAATTGGGGTGTAGCAGGCCTTGGATCCTTTGTATCCCCGACTCCAGAACCCCAGGGGCCATCTTCAAGTGTCCCCAGGTATTTTCTGCCAGAAGCTCAAGCAAGGACCATTCTCCCTGGCTGCAGTATAGAGCATGTTTTTTACATCCTGTCCTGTCCTGACTGGCCCAAGGGCTACTGGATGAACAATCTCCTGTTTAATTTGTTCAAAAGCTTGTTCTTGTTCAGGGCCCTACTTGAAATGGATTTTCTTCTGTGTCACAAGATAGAGAAGGCTTACAATCTGACTGTAGTCTGGAATATGCATCCTCCAAAAACCCACAGTGCCTAGGAAAGCCTGTTTCCTTCTTGCTGGTTGTTAGGGACATAGCTGCTATTCTGTTAGCCACATCTGTTGGAATCTGATGATGTCTATATTGCCATTTTACTCCTCAAAACTGAATTTCCTGGGCAAGTCCCTTAAACTTACTTTGTTTTATGGCAAAAATGTCTTTCAGGAGGATTTAGATTATCTTCTCCCCTTTCTCAAAAACATCCTCTGCTGTGTTCCCCCACACAATGATGTCATCAATGTACTGCAGGTGTTCAGGAGCATAACCCTTTTTTCAGTGCAGCCTGGATCTGTCCACAGCAATTAGTGAGGCTGCTTTTCCACCCCTGGGGCAGTCAGTTCCAGGTGTATTGGACACCCCTCCAGGTGAAATCAAACTGTGGCCTGCACTGTGCTGCTAAAGGAATGGAGAAAAACGCATTAGCAATGGCAGCAGTGGCATCACTTTGCTGCCTTGGACTCCAGCTCATACTGAAGTTCCAGCATGTCCAGCACATTGCTGACCCCTCCCTGGCACTCCGGTTCATGAATCTTCTCATGGATGGGGGTCACAGAGTCACGGTTGGTGCAGTATTGTCAACGGTGCACTGTTGTGGTAGCAATCGGTACCTGTTGTTCCTCGACCCTCAGCAGTCCCACAGCAGATGGGTCCTTTGAGAGACCAGGCAAGGTATTCAACTATCTAATTTCCTCTGTCTCCACAGCAGCTATCCCAAAAGCCCAACTATGCCCTTTTGGGTCCTTGAAATACCCCCTCCTGCGCACTACAATTAATCCTTAGCAGAGCAAGCACTTTACATAATTGAAAAAAAATTGACTCATATTTTTAGTTCTCTGGAAGTATACTGTAACTCCTTCCAATTCCTTTCCTCTTAACAGTTTTGGCAACATTCTAGAAAGAAAACTTAGATACAGCAAGGAAACATACAACACATGGGGAACTAGAGCCAGATAAAAGAAAACAGAAGACAGAAAAGGTTTATTTTGCACATATACTTTTCAGATTCTTGAAGAAAGTGTCTACGATTTTTAAAATGCTTTTGGTAAGTACTTCTTTTGGAGATTCCATCAGATTTGCAACTGCACTGCTTCAAAGATTTGTGAACCAAAGTCTAACAAATACTGAATTGTCAACCATTATAGAATGTCAATACGGAAATAATTTCAGCCAGGAAACAAGAGAAAATATAAGAAGAATGCAAATAGATTTTTTAAATGCATACACAACTTCTGGCAGGCCAGATGTATCAGATTTCTAAAAAAGCAAGGCTTGTGTGAGGAATTCACATTTATTGAATGGATGCAGTGAGTACAATGACTATAACCAGATCATTTACAATAAAAATAAAAATCAGAATACTGTTCAGCATAACATTGAAAAATACAGTTTTAAAAAGTGCTAAAATTAGGATGAGTGAGATCCAGTAACAATGTTGACTTAATCATTACATAGACATAGAAGTTAGAAAAACCATAATGAGGCACACCTAACTGGAAAAGCATTGTGCTTCACCACACTCCTAAAGCAGATAATACTTGCAGGTAAAACTGTAATCACCTGTTACAAATATCAGTTCCCAGTATACAAATGATGCAGCTGTTTCAACAGATTTTTGTAGTGGAAATGGTTTTGGACACAGAATAGGAAATTCCAGCTTGACACTCTTGCATTAATATTTGTGTGAATTAAGAATAACTCAGATTATAATTCCTTAACTGCTTTTCATTATTATCTTAACAGGAATAAGTATGTCCTGTCACATACATTCAAATAACTATTCTTGTCATTTTATGCTTAGAAAAGAACATAAATACCCATCTTGTCTCAGGCTTATCATACCATTCATACTAATTTTCAGTGAAAAAGGTGACACACTTACATTTTTCCTTACTGCTGTTACTGTTATGTAAAAAATCCCCATCAGAACGCATCACAGGGAAATCATCTTCATCATCTTCTACCACTAAATGTGAGAAAGCATGTGTTATGGGAGTGAGAAAGCTTTCCCAAGTCTTTAGTGTGCAAAAAAGAATTAAGAACATTTTTATGGCTAAGCAGCATTTAAGATTTTTTTCCTACAACAGTCATGACACACACCCTCCCTTCTTTATTTTTTCACTATCAACATTACTTTCAGAAACCATCAGGAGACTAACATTTGGTAAATGTTGAAATTTAGCACTTGATTTGATGGTAAGAAGAACATTATCTTGGTGTTACAATGGAATAAGCAAGGAGCCACAATTCAGCAACTATCTACTCTTTTACACTAGAAAGTTCTCAAAGAAGTGGAATGGTACTTATCTATTGTTTTCTCACTATCAAAAGTTTCAGGCTGCCAGAACAAACATGGGAATGAATATTAATGCCTCAGAAGAGTGCATGAATACAAGAAGCTGTGCTCTGGGAAGAACAATTCAGAGATATGTAAACATCCACACCTGAGTCTATTAGGACTTCCAGTGGGCACTCAGTGCTCTAGCTACAGCCAATACATCTCAGGAGCATTCATTATGGCAGAAGCTTTGCCTTTTTAAGAGAATGTATTGTTCTTGTCAAAACTAATAACCTGTTGTTTTTCAAAATAAAGAGACTGGTTTTGGCTGGGATAGAGTTCATTTTCTTCTCAGTAGCTGATACAGAGCTGTGTTTTGGATTCAGTATGAGAATAATGTTGATGACACACTGATGTTTTGGTTGTTGCTAAGTAGTACTTACCCAAGGCAAGGACTTTTCCGTGTCATGCTCTGCCAGTGAGGAGCTGCACAAAAGGCTGGGAGGAAGCATGGGCAGGACAGGTGACCCAAACTGGCCAAAGGTATATTCCACACCATAGAATGTCATGCCCAGTATATAAACTGGGGGGAGTTACCTAGCAGAAGGGGCTGATCACAGCTTGGGAACGGGCTGGGCATTGGTCAGCGGGTAGTGAGTAATTGTATTGCGCATTATTTGTCTTTCTTGGGTTATATCTCCCTCTCTCCCTCTCCTTCGTATTACAATTATTGTTATTATCTTTTAATTTGTTTCAAATAAACTGTTCTTATCTCAACTCATGAGTTCCATTTACTTTTCTTTCCTGATTTTCCTCTCCATCCCACTGGGGGCAAAGGGGAAGTGAGCAAGCAGATGCATGCTTGGTTGTCAGCTGGGGTTAAACCATGACAGAGACACAGCAGTAAAAAAACGTGAATTCATCTTATGGAGTAAACAATTATTGTTATATAATATCAAATGCTTAAAAGATCATTTATACAATTGACAGCTAGAGGTATGTAAGAATAGACTCCGCGGGGTTTAGTTATGGGGATAAAATAGGGACAAGAGATCTCTAAAGATGAGTTTTAGAATGTGAGGGTTTATTGCGAAAGAGCATGGGCATGAGAGGCCTGCTGGGCTGCAAGACGCAGCCCAAAGCAGGCCAGAGAAAAGAGAGAGAGAAAGAGAGAGCAGAAAGAAGAGAGCAAAAGAGAGTGATTTGCTGTTTACAATGCAATAAATCATCTTCTCTGTTGAATATTCTAATTTCCTTTAACCAATCTAAGACAAGCTACAAACTCTATAGCATTTACATACAACCTATAAGAATCATCACATTACCATACAGGGTCATGTTTCAAACCTTAAAAAACTGCCTTTTTTGGGATTTCTACCAGGCAGGTAGGGTCTGCTCTGACCTTTGGACCTGCCTGGGCAGAGGGCATTGTTCTATCAAGAAGGGGGATTACCTTCTGTGGCCATACCATTGTTTTTTAGTTACTCTACAACTCGAACCTTGTCTGCATTTCAACCTCGCTCATATTTTCCATATTCTCAGCATCTTTTGCAAGGTAATCATATCTATAAGGCTTTCCTATTTCATCTTCCCCAACAGAGGTATATTTAAGTTAAGCAGATTTTTATGGGAATCCAACTTCTGAAGTGAAAATAGTTAACACAGTATATGCAGAAATATCTATGATTGATCCCATTACTAAAGACTAAATTAAGACTAATACATACTCCATTTATATGGTATCAAATACTATAGTAACTATTTAAAGGGCTATTGCTGAGTAAAAAGTTAAATTCTATGGAGATAAGAGTTCTTAATTACAGCTTTACCTTTATCCCTCTGGAGTTCATCTTTGGAAACTGCACCTGCACAGGCATCAAAGTATTTCTGTAACATATCAACTTGTCTACACAAGATGTCTCTAAAGGTTTCCATTTCTGCAAGCTTCTCACATAAACTATGGCCCTTCTGAAAATACAAGCAAAAAAAGGCTCAAATGCTTCTACAGGCTCAGCAATAGTTCAATGCCAAAAAAAAAAAAAAGTATTTTTGCAATTATGAAGAACAAATTCTTTAAGCACAACAAAGAAACTTCAGATATCAGCAGCTATGAAATACAGTTAATGTTAGAACAACATAAGAAACTGTATAAAAGTGTTTCTTACTCATTTTGTCCACTGGTTTCAATTTTTCATCTTGACTTCATCTGCTACTTTAGAGCATTCAAGAAAAGCTTATTAAAAACACAATCTTACATACTATGAGGTTTACACCTATTTGCCTGAAAACATTCTGTTCTAGTTTAAGATCTTTGTTCTAGCCTTTACTCCCCCCTTTCTTGTGCTGCTTCTCTTCTGCCCCAACCGATTTCAAATGTTAAATATTTATACACATGAAACAAAAAAGCTGTCATTTATCAATCAGTATTAATCAAATTTGTTAAGTCACAGAATCAGCATTTCCTTTCATTTAGAAGCCCTGATATTCTCAGAAGTATGCTAAGAAAGACTAATAAATCCTCCCACAGGTTTGATTTCCTTGCCATTTGAAAATGACACCATAGTTTAAGAGGGATAACTGCATAGAGGCATGAAAAAGTTTCCTGTATGATCTGTTCATCATCACATGCTGAATTACTAACATTTATAATAAACCAAAGATTTGTTTGAGGTTTTTTCCTATAATTGTGTGAAAAAGTCTTCACATACCTTATTTATTTTCCAGTTTTGTGTGTTATTTAAACACCAATACTAAGAAAATGTTATTCACTAACCTTGAATGAAGAGGTGGATGTTGCAGAGTATCCACTTGCTCCAGAAACAAGAGACACCATGGAGCCATGGCGTCGTAAACTTGACTCTGATGCATAGCCAGATTCAGTCTAAAAACCAAACCATACACAAAAGTAGAGTGTTGAGGTTTTTAATAAAAAATGAACTAGTGAAAGCAAGTTTAATATCTCCTCTAGACTAGCCAATTTGTTTTTTGTCAGGAAGCAGAAAGGGCTCAATAACTTGGATTGTGTCTGCAAGTTTAAGATGTTGATGTAGCAACTGTAAAATTACTATGAATTTTTTTTTTTGGTTATCATGATGATTTGGAAAAAATAGTTCCCTGTAATTTATTGTGTACCCTCAAAAAACCCCAAAAAACTAATTAAATAATGCAAAAACAAAAAAACCAACTATTGATTAAAATAGCATGAAAAAGATAAAAAAAATATTAAGCTTGACAAATGTCCTCACAAGTAAAACAGAAGAAGATAGTGAGAAACTGTAAGAAGAATATTTTCCTAAAGGTTAACATAAAATGGTCCACACATGGCAAAGGAGAAGAAAAATCCTGAAAGAGAATGTAAGACAGTGTTGAAAAATCTCATTCCCTGACTACTGTACCAGTCTTTATAGTATTAATTTGTATTAATTTTCTTCATCCCAGGAGGACCCTGAGAACTACTGACCTGTCAGCCTCACCTCTGTGCCTGGGAAGATAGTGGAAGAGATCCTCCTGGAAGCTATTCTAAGGCACATGGAGGACAAGGAGGTGATTCGGGACAGCCAGCATGGCTTCACCAAGGGCAATTCCTGCCTGACCAACCTAGTGGCCTTCTATGATGGAGTGACTACATCAGTGGACAAGGGAAGGGCTGAAGTTGTCATCTATCTGGACTTCTGTAAAGCCTTTGACATGGTCTCCAACAACATCCTTCTCTCCAAATTGTAGAGACAAGGATTTGATGGGTAGACTGCTCAGTGAATAAGGAATTGTTTGGATGGTCACATCCAGAGGGTAGTGGTCAATGGCTCAGAGTCCTGATGGACATCAGTGACTAGTGGTGCCCCTCAGGGGTCTGTATTGGGACCAGTGTTATTTAATATCTTCATTAATGACATAGATGAAGGGATCGAGTGCACCCTCAGCAACTTTGCAGAGGACACCAAGCTGAGTGGTGTGGTTGACACACCTGAAGGATGAGATGTTATCCAGAGGCACCTGGACAAGCTCAAAAAGTGGACCCATGGGAATCTCATGAGACTTAACAAGGCCAAGTGCAAGGTGCTGCACCTGGGCTGCTTGGCTGCACTCAGCAACCTCTGGTATCAATACAGGCCGGGGGATGAACAGATGGAGAACAGCCCTGCCAAGGACTTGGGAGATACCAGTGAATGAGAGGCTGGACATACCCCAGTCATGTGCAGTTGCAGCCTAGAAAGCCAATTGTATCCTGGGCTGCATCAAAATCAGCGTGACCAGAAAGTTGAGGGTGGTGATTCTGCCCCTCTACTCCACTCTGGTGAGACCCCACCTGGAATACTGCATCCGGCTCTGGGGTCCCAGCACAAGAAAGACATTGACCTGTTGGAGCAAGTCTGGAGGAGGGCCATGAAGATGATTAGAGGGATGGAACACCCCTCCTATTAAGAAAGGCTGAGAGAGTTTGGGTTATTCAGCCTGGAGAAGAGAAGGCTCCAGGGTGAGTTTACTGTGGCCTTTCAGTACCTGAAAGGGATCTACAAGAAGGCTGGAGAGGGACTTTTTACAATGGTATGTAGTGATAGAACAAGGGGGAATGGCTTTAAACTGAAAGAGGGCAGATTTAGATTAGATAACAGGGAGAAATTCTTTACTGTGAGAGTGGTAAGGCACTGGAACAGATTTCCCAGAGAAGTTGTGGCTGTCCCATTCCTGGAAGTGTTCAAGGCCAGGTTGGATGGGGCTCTGAGCAACTTGGTCTAGTAAAAGGTATCCCTGCCCATGGCGGGGGGGAATGGGGGGTTGGAATTAGATGATCTTTAAGGTCCCTTCCAACACAAACCATTCTATAATTCTTAAGATATATAGTTAACATTGTATACTGCATAGTCATGGTTAAGTCAAAATGACTAAGGGACCCCAGCTCATTGCAAGAAGGACAGACCCCACACTGAAGAATAAAGGATACCCCCAGACTATCAAGATAATGCCAGCATCCTAGCCCCTCTAACACCTCTGTGAAAACCTCCCATTATCTGGCATCATAGACAAGTAACTGTAGCAAGACCCACCCCAGGCACATCTCAATCATGAAAAAAATCAGATGGACAATGATGTCATAGAATTATAGTTGCTTTGCAAAACAGTAATATGTGTGTTTTAATTAATGATTGGTCAAATGATGTTGTATCTGAACACTTGAAAGGTAAAAGAACCATGTGTGAAATCACATTTGATGTACCCAAATTTGAATGGGATACCTCATGACCATGAATAAAAAATTACTTGTAATTTTACACTATACATCCTCACCTTTCTGTCAACATGTGCCAGTTGCAAAATTTCTGTGACAAAAGAAACAGATAGTTCAGAGCAATATCTGAAATACTGTTAATAGATTTGATCAAGTAAACAGAGAATACTGTAAAGGATCTTTGACAGAATAAGAAATGCTGCAGCAGCAGAGCAATTCAGACAGGGCAGGGAGAAGGGGAGACAGAACATATATGGAACAAGCAAGAAGCAACAATGGAATTCTAGCTGTTGGACTTTAGTAGAAAATTTGAAAACGGCATAGGCTTTGGGAAGATGAGAAAATGCTGATAAATTAAGATGCAAATGAACTTACAAAGTATTAAAAGAAAGGAGGAAGGACACAAAGTTGGAGTTAGTTAAAACAGGATAATTTATACAATATTGCAAGTATGCAGGACAAAACATGTATATTTGGGTTACAAAGGAGCAGTGGCAAAGAAACACAGTTTTGGAAAAATTAAAGTATGACTTAAAGAAAAATATGAGTTCCAGAATTGTTAACATAATTCCTGAATGAACGTGACTGAATGAGATTACCCAACAAAAACAAATAAAAAAGAGTCGTCAATTTCTATCTGGCCCATTTAAAGAATGAGGTATAAGAAAACAAAGAACTGAGGAAACAGAAGAAAGAGGAATAAGTATCAGAGGTAGAAGCAAAGTGGAAAAATGAAAATTATCAAAAAATGCAAGTAGAGTTAGAAAAGGGTATTCCAAGTCTTGGTGGAAAATGGCTAAGTAATCATCAACTTAAAAGAAAAAAGAGAGAGAGAGAGAGAGCAGAAAGGAGTGAAAAAGAAAAAAAGGACATTCATAAGTTCAAAAGATTTAATAAGGCATGTCTTAAGTTAATTGCTTCATTTAGCAAAAAAAATTGTAATTTATCTGAAATAGCAGAAATAAAAGTTTTTTTAATGACAGCTTATGGTGAAACAATATAAGGAAAGATGCATTTAGAAATTTCTGCTATAAATAATGAATTTAAAGCTATTTTATCCAGAGCAAGAGTGCTAGAAATATAGTTACATAAGTGTAGTGACAGAAATGCTAAAAGGTCAATTTTTACAAATAATACTACTATTTGTTTTAAAGCATAGCTTTAAAATATCTATTGGAATAAGCTTTTTATTAAAACATTCACATTGGATACACAGGGCTCTTCTAGAATATTAGTTCAAGTATTAAGTAGTATATCTAACTTTGGCAACATATTTCATATACTGGACCACATTTTGAATTGCATTGCACTTGTGTTACCGTACAGAGATTATACCTTAATTCACTGGATTTGTAATTTAAGTAAAACAAAACAAATAATGAAGTTTTGATTAGGTTTTTTGCAAATACTCAAGTAAGGGCTTTTGGTTCTGAGAAAGAAGTGATCAAATAGAAAACACAAATCTATTTGCACTTGTTTCTTTGAGCATTTGCCCCCTTCCACCAGCACGGCGCCTGTCCAGGGCTGAAGGCTGAGCTCTAATTCAAATTCAAATTATAGCTGACAGCTTCTCAGAGAGGAGTGAATGTAGGTAACTGTAGCAATGCAATTTTCAGATCTCCATGTGCTTCCATTGTTCCCCTGCTCGGTATACTATTGGTTCATTTTAAAACATGCACTGTGCTGTACCTGAAAACCTATTGGTGTGTACCCCTTTGCCAATCTTCCCTTCCTCCTCCTGGGACTGGCTCTTAGAGAGCCAGCCCCTGCCCCCTTCCTTTCCCCTTAAAAGCCAGCGCCTGGGTCTGAGAGAGGTCTCCTCTCTGAGCTGGCAGCCCCTACCCTGTCCCTGCCTTTCCTCCCCCCTTCTCCTCCCCTGCAACCCCTCTCCCCGTTACCCCAAATAAACCTCCCTGTCAGAACAGAGATGGAGTCCAGGTTCGTTCCTTTGTCTTACTTAATTTTCTGCTTGAATTTCTGTGGTTGAAAGACTCGCGCCATGCTGCAGGACCCCGGGGGCTGCCCGCCCCAGATCCGGTGGGATTACATGGACCAGGGACCCAGTCCGGGGGGGGAGCCGGCCCGTGCAGCCCTCCCGGACCCTGCAGTAACAGGTAACAGCTCTGGCCTGATGGCTTATCAGCTAAGATGTACAAGCATGCATTTGAAACCAGCACAGAAACTGCTGAATCATCCCATGAAGGACCTTTACCCTGAATGGGTCTTTGGGGGTCTCCAAAGACCACCAGGACATACAGAGCATGCATGGTGCACATGCTAATGATATTAATGACTTCTGAGAAATTATTTGTATAACCACTCCTATCCTGGGGAATGTAATGAATATTCATGACTTTTACCTATAACACTATGTCTTTGGGGGTACTGAGGTATGAGTGTTTGGTGGAAAGAATTCCTCCACACCCAGTGCATCGAATAAAGCAAATACCCACTTCTCTGACTTGGTCTCTGAAGTGTCTCTGGGCTCGATTGGGGCGAATCAGTTCTTTATATGGACTTTAAGACTTTCAAAGGCTTGACAAGTGAAAACAGAGGAGGTAAGGGAATAAAAGGATTTTTAAAAGAAAAAATTAAGAGTTTTAGGCATACAATACTATAATTTAATTCAGAAGTCTTTAATGAGCATAATCCTCAAGAGAGCATTTTGTAAGAGTTTCAACATCTCAAAGCATCATAAACACTTTTGTTTAGATTTCTTCTAAACGCAAATCTAAACCAAACTTCACAGTTTTCCTGGTAACTTCAATGTTTACTTAATCATACACTACAAATATTACAATGACTTGGAATGTGCTTTTACTACAGTCAGTTTGACAGTAGGAACTCATTCTGTTTTCTGTTTAACTGGACATGACTTTGTTGGAGGTTAGGATTTTTCCTTTTGTTTTCCTTCTCTCATGGAATTTTGTCCCATTTGTTGCTAAGTAAAAATAACGACTGGTACTTAAGAGAGACAAAAGAAGTGGCCAAGGTTTGGGGGAAGGGTGTGGCTGGCTACTCTCTTAGCTGAGGGGCTTTCTCTTGGGAAGGGCAGAGATACCGAGATTTTGGCTGAGGGGTGAGGGTGATTTAGGGTAAAATAGAAATTATTAATTTAAAAGAACTAGAAGCTGGATAATAATAATAAATTTTGAACTGATTTAGAAGGCCAGAGATTGGATAATGATTTACTAAGATTTTCCTGCTGAAGACAATTTATTATTCGCTTAATGTTTTTGTGCCTACCTAGTATCAGGGAAGATAGAGAGAAGAGAGCCAAATAATTGAGAAAAACTACTGAGTGTAACCGAGCATCCTGCCCTTGGACCCCGAACTGGTACAAATTGGTTCTCAGGCTTGGACTTGGACCAAGAACCAAGGGAGCATGTGCAAGGGAACAGGGTGAAGAGTCCATTGTGAGGAAGACTACCAATATCGCCCTCATTAATCATTTGGGACCCTTGTCCACAATTAATCCATGACACTGCGCTTGCGCGAGCATATTTAAATGAACTTTGAACTCATTATAATACGAAGTGGGGATAGGTAATGAATATGTATAGGGGCTTTGTCCAACTTTATGCATATGTAACCTGTAACCTAATATAAACCAAGTGAAGTGCTGCTGACGGTGTGCATGCTTTTGGAGGGGCTACCCCCCCTGCACCCCAGGTGGAATAAACACATACCTACTTCATAACTATCTGAGTTGTGGAGTCAATTCTGTGCTTCAAGGGGCTGGGCTTAGTTCCTAGCTCTCTCTCAGCATTGGAGGAGGACGGTCAAGCTGTTGCTTACTGTGGGGAGAATCCCCTGCCACTGTGGAGCCCAGCCCTGTACTGCTTCTTCCTTATTGTGGGTGAGCCTTTGCTTGTAAGAGCAGCTGTTGAACTGGGATCTTATTAACACCCAATCTGACTGGAAAGGACCCTCACAATCTATTCAGGTGCCTCAGGGAAAAATCTGGGACCCTGACCCACTCCCCCTTCCTGGATGGGTTCATCTCCCCGGCTGCGTGCGGCAGCTGCTATGGAGAAGCCTGGCTGCTGCTGCCCAGCCTCGCTGTTTTCTGCTGCTGCCTTGGGCTTTTTCACTACACTCTAACCCAGCACCCCATGTCCACCTGACTCCCGTGGCTCCTGCTAAGGCTGCGGAGCTTTCTGTTACATTTTTTTTGCCACCTTGGGGGTGTGCCTGCCTCTGCTGTCCCAGCTGCCACTCCGAGGTTCCTGCTATAGCCTGTTCCACCATCCAGCCAGCCCATTACCACGTGAGGGAGATCTGACTGAACTTGCGCCACAGCGCCCCCTGCAGCCGTGAGGGAATAATTGCACCTGCCCTGCCTGGCTGGGAGCCTGACAGCGCCCCTGCTGGCTGTGACTGTAACTGCACCAAAGGGGAGGGTGCTTGACAGCCAAGAGAAGGCTTTTACTGGGTTTTTGGTTTTGTTTGTTGTTGCTACTGTTGTTGTTGTTTGTTTGCTTTGTTATACATACTAGTAAAGAACTGTTATTCCTTTTCCCATATCTTTGCCTGAAAGTCCCTTAATTTAAAAAGTTATAATAATTTGGAGGGAAGGAGGTCATATTTTCCATTCCAAGGGAGGTTCTTGCCTTCCTTGGCAGATACCTGTCTTTCAAACCAAGACAGACTTAATGAAGAGATCAGTTTTTAAGTGTAGCCAAAATATCCATTACATTGAGGTCAAAGCATTTTAACTAAGGACAGCAAATGTTTTATAATTTTCTCCTTTAAGTGAGAAAGGCATATCTATGCAAAACTTGAATTTAAACTTAAGAAGTGAAATTTCTGAATGTCCCTATTTGAAGATTTAATCAGTCGCATCTTTATAGTACTACTCTAGTACTTACAAGAACAGATGTAATCTTAGAAGGAAATCTCATTACTTATATTCTGCATTTGAATTAAATTCTTTTTTGCTGATATTACCCTAATAGTCAATGCTCAGTTAATTTACTTCACAAAATAAAAGCTAAGGGGTGAAAGACCAAAACCACCTTCTTTCCATATCAATATGTAAGACTGATATTTTTAAAGGTACCGTTTCAGCAGTATGTTTATTTGACTGCCATTTATGCTTGTGATTAACAGTTCCACTAAACAGTTTATTCATGCTTTTGAACTGCATACAAGACAGCTGTATACAGCTATCAGCTTGAAATCCCTACCCATAAAAAGGTGTTACAGAATCAGAATCCCAGAATAATTAAGGTTGAAAAAGACCTCGGAGATCATCGACTCCAACCTTTGACTGATCACCACCTTGTGAACTAGACCATGCCATTAAGTGCCACATCCAGTCGTTTCTTGAACCTCCAGGGATGCTGACTCCATGACCTCCCTGGGCAGTCCATTCCAATGTTTAACAATACCTTCTGTGAAGAAATTCCTTCTGATGTCCAGTCTGAAACCCCCATGTGCAAATTAAAGCTCTGTCCTCTTGTCCTGTCACAAGCTGCCTGGGAGAAGAGGCCGACCCCCACCTGGCTACAACCTCCTTTCAGGTAGTTGTAGAGAGTGATAAGGTCTACCCTGAGCCTCCTTTTCTCTAGGCTAAACAACCCCAGCTCCTGTAAGAGGTAAAGCCCCTGTAAGCATTAACGTTAGAAGTTAGCAAATAAGTAAGCAAATATTAGCCATAGCCTTAAGAAACAGAACATCCTCCAGAAAGAAATGAGGAGCAGGAGCAGCCGAAAACAGGAACAAAGGTGGTTAGAATTGGGGGAGAAACCGCTGACACAGCAAGAGAGAGACGGCGTGTGGCTAGCACAGTTTTTCCCATGAGAGGTTTTCTTGTGTTTTGTAAATAAAGATAAAGTTTGGATGTTTTGGAACAGTGTCCCAGAACTTGGGCAGTGCAGGCCTGGCCAATCAGGCCTGGGGGAAGGCTTCTGACTGACCAATCTGGGTGACTTTTGAGAACTCTATAAATGTGATGAAATCAAAACAATAAAGGTCATTCCTTCTTGCCACTGAGAACCGATGCATTCATTACTCTGCTAGCTGCTCAACAGCGACAACGGCGCATGCTCCTCAAGAAAAGATGAAAAGTGCACTCTGAGGAAGACCGCCAGCCTTCACATTAACAACCCCCGAGGAAGACGTTGAACCTTCCTCAGAATGACCACCAGAGGGAACTACAGCTGCGTGAGATTGTGCTACCTAATTCCAGGGATTTATTAGCTTAGACACTCCTTTATATTAGAATAGGCCTTCCCCTTTATGAATATGTATGTAATCACAGCATAAGAATGAGGAAGCGACTTAACCTGGTGTGCATGTTAGGAGGAGTGATCCCCCATGCACCCGACGCTGAATAAACAGATACCTGCTGTTGGAAAACGCAGTTTTCCAGCAAAACTCATGCTAACTGAGCAAGCCTGAGCAAGGCTTCAGCATGGTCAGGCCTCAGTAAAATTCCAACAAGCTACAGTGGTTTGTTTGCCTGAGAATGTTCTGTGGGAAGAATGTCATGAGAAAGATTAGGGAGTCAGGAGTGTTATGAGAAAAGAATAAGGGAGTTAACAGGAGGATCCCTGAATGTGTGAGAGCAGACTGCAGGTGTGTGTATCTATAATTAGAAACATCTGTAACAGTATATAAGTTTCTCGTTTGGTGAAATAAAATGGAGCTTACTTTATATCTCATATTGAGACTGCCGTGAGTTCCCTCTCGTCGTTTCTCATTAAATGGTGACCCTGACGACTACGGACCCTGACAGCGGAGTTTTACGACCCTGCTTCTGAGAGCGGCGGGAATGGAGAGGCGCCGGTCGTGCAGCGACGGTGTGTCAAAATCTTCGCCCGAATTGGGGGAGATTCCAGTGACACAGGCCGAATAGGACCTGCCTACCGTGGGGCTACACTTCCGTGAACTGCACAACTCTGGCAACTGCGAGCTTCAATAGAGTGCTTAGACGGTGTTGACCAGGACCCCGAAAACCAGCTGGATCAAATGGAATCAGAGGTAGCCCAAGACTTATTATTACGCTTTTTAGAAAAGCGCGGAGTAAGCAAAGATGCTTTAAAATACTTAGCCGCTTTAGTTGCTGCAGGGAAAGATAAAGGGTTGTTTGCTGACCCTGATTTATTGTTTGATGAGGTCGAATGGCGAAAGGTTGAACATATCTTGTTTGATGGATTGCTAGAGGGTGATAAAACATACAATAAATTAGCGAGACTGTGGAAAGAAGTCATTAATTGCTTACAACGGTTTCAAGCAGAAAAGAAAATAGCTGCCGTAGCTACTGACAAGTTGGGATCAGATGCCGGGGGGGGACCCCTTTGAATTGGGAAAAGGAGTGGGAGAAATTGAGCATCCTGCTCCGGGCATGCTTGCTGTGGGCGCAGATCCACCCAGTTTGCCCCCGCCGGGAAAGTGCAAAGTGTTAGGAGCGCAGGAATCTTTAACGAAACACTGTACTACATCTGATTTAAACCCTGTTAGTACACCGGGCTCTGAAGGGTGGCCCAGCGCACCTCCCCCGCCTGCTGAAATTTGTGTTCCTGTCAGACAGGCTCTTCAGAGCGATTCTCGATTATTAGGCAAGCGCAGATTTAATTGGAAAGGCGTTGCAGAAAAAGCTGTACAAGAAGGTAACATACAAATTGCAGAAACACTAACATTGCTAAGTCGAGCTGAGCAAGCATTTCCTGTAGTTTTTGAACCGCTAGAAGGGGGTGGGCAGCAAGCGACCCATGTTGCTACCGATTGGAAGCTGCTCACGCAGCTGCGTAGCACAGCTACTGAATCGGGTCTGCATGGTGAACCAACAAGAGTAATGTTGAATTATATTTGGGGAAATTATATACTGTGCCCAGAAGACATCAAAAATATTATTAAAATGATTATGACCCAGTCACAACAGCTGCTGTGGCAGGCTCACTGGCAAGAGCTGTGCCATCAGTCAGCAAGTCAGCCACGGGGGGAAAATGACCCCTTACAAGGGGTCATTCCAGAACAATTAATGGGCCAAGGCCGGTGGGCTACAATTATTGAACAATTGCAATTGGGTCCAGACATTTTAATAGAATCCATGAGAACTGCACGAGATGCTATTTTCAGAGTGCACACTACCCCCCCCACACCATCCTACATGTCTATTAAACAAGGAAGAGATGAGTCTTTTGCTAGCTTTGTTGATAAAGTCTCAGCTGCAATGCTGAATGCTGGGGTAGAACCATGGATGTCAGGAGCATTATTGCGCCAGTGTGTGACAGAAAATTGTAACCAGCAAACGAAAAGTATTCTTATCACACTGCCCATAAATGCTACCCTGGAAATGATGTTAGAACGTATGAGTCGTGTACCAGTAGGCACCCAGGCATTTGTAGCAGAGTTAGTGACAGCTATGGGAGATAAGCTAGGAGAGAAATTAGCCCAAGCACAGTCTCAAGCCTTTGCTGCTTTAGGGCCACTGCGACCCCTTAGCTTGCCTGCAGGAGGGGAAAAATTAGGGAAAGGTATGAAGTGCTACCGTTGTGGGCTTGAAGGACACACAAAGAAGCAATGTAAAGATCCAGTTTGGTGTAAGAAATGCAACAACGATACCCACGCCACGCTAGCTTGTCGGCGATCGGGAAACGCGAAGAAGAGCGCGTCCAGCCGCCGCGCCCTGACACAAATAGCAGCTCCAGCCCTCACCCCCGCGACTATCCCACCACCTCATCCTTCATACACAGCGACATCTCCGCCGATGAGCTCGCCCGCCGTCAATCCCTTCGATCAGCAAACATCCTCCGACCTGCCACCAAAGGAAGCCTCGGCCTGGACCTGGCAACAGCAGTAGGTGTAACAATCATCGATTTGCGCCCTGTAAAAGTTCCCACTAGGATTCAAGGCCCGCTCTGCATTAACAACGAGCCTGTGGGTGCGCTTCTAGTGGGTCGTTAATCTGCTAGCATAAAAGGACTGTTCGTATTACCAGGAATAATTGATGCTGATTTTACAGGTGAAATTCACATCATGGTGCAAACTATGTTTCCCCCCATTTATATTCCTAAAAATACAAGACTAGCTCAACTCGTCCCACTCCCGCAAATGGTCGCACAGATGCAACAACACGAGGCACTCGTGGATCGCGGAGCCGGTGGATTTGGCTCTACAGGAGAACTTGCAATGTTAACAGTCCCATTAACAGAACGACCAGTTGTGGAAACTACTTGGACTCGGGGAGATATCTCCCAAACATTGCCAGCATTACTTGATACAGGTGCAGATATTACGATAATGTCTACCGCCTGTTGGCCAACTGAATGGCCGCATCACCATACTTTGAGTGGAATTGAAGGCGTTGGGGGTTCAGTTTCAGTACAGCGGAGCTCTGACCCAATTCAAGTAGCCATTGAGGGCAGAGTGGCGACAGTCCATGTAACTATTATGCCCTTACCAAAAAAGGTGAATGCCTTAATTGGCCGGGATGTATTAGACCAACTGGGACTTGTGTTAACCAATCAGCATTTTCCCCAGCGGTCGCTGTCAGATGGACTTTCCCGATCCAGCTCACATGGACAACAGACAAGCCTGTATGGATAGGGCAGTGGCCGCTAAAAGGGGAAAGTCTAGTACAAGCACAGCTGTTGGTGCAAGAACAATTGCAACAAGGACACCTGCGACCTTCCACGAGCCCTTGGAACACACCCATTTTTGTCATCAAGAAAAAATCTGGCAAGTATAGACTGTTACATGACCTGCGAGCAGTTAATGCACAAATGCAGGCAATGGGGGCCCTCCAGCCTGGATTGCCAAACCCTGCCATGCTTCCTGAGGGATGACACCTGTTAATTATCGACTTAAAAGACTGCTTTTTTACAATTCCGCTGCATCCAGTGGACACTGCACGATTTGCTTTTACCCTACCAACAATTAACAGAGAAGCCCCTTTCCTGAGATTTGAATGGACTGTTCTGCCACAGGGAATGAAAAATAGCCCCACCCTGTGCCAACTGTTTGTAGCCAATGCGTTACAACCCATTCGTACAGCATGGCCTGGAACAGTGATTTACCACTATATGGATGACATTTTATTTGCCCAGGCCTCAGCTTTTACTAGCGAACAAGAAAATATGCTTCAACAACAATTAGGCAGACATGGACTAACCATTGCCCCTGAAAAGATCCAGCGTTCTCCTGTTTGGAAATACTTAGGATGGCAAATAACACAAGGGCATGTGAGACCACAAAAATTACGGCTTAACACACATGTGAGGACGTTACATGACGCGCAGTGCCTCCTAGGCGATATTCAATGGTTACGTCCAGTTATTGGCATTTCAAACGATGACATTGATGCCTTGCGACCACTGCTACAAGGCACCGACCCAGCACGGACAGTACATCCAACCCCGCTGCAACAGCAGATTATTCAGAAAATCAGCACACAAATTGCACAACGCTGGGTTGATCGTTGCGACCCGGACATTCCAGTAGACCTTACAATTTTAAGCGGCGAAAAACAAATCCTTGGTGCACTTACGCAGTGCAAAAATAAAAAGAGGGAGAATAAGGTGAAAATATTGGAATGGCTGTTCACTAGCATCCAGCCCAAAACTACAATTCAACAAAAGGTTGAAAACATAGCAGAATTGATCCAGAAGGGTCGCACCAGGATTTTACAGTTAACAAGCCAAGAGCCGGAAACCATTTACCTGCCGATGAAGCGACAAAACCTCGAGTGGTATCTTCAGAATTCACAAGCGCTGCAAATCAGCCTGCTGTCTCAAGCAGTGAAAATTAGGGTGGAGCCACTGCGATCTACCACCCTGCGTTGGGTGAGTAACCAAGATTGGATTACAATACCAAAAAGGAGTGAGCGCCCATTGCAAAACGCAGTGACAGTTTTTACAGATGCAGGACGGAAATCTCGACGCGCAGCAGCAACTTGGATGCAAGACGGCAAATGGCATCATCACATATTAGCCGCGAAAGAAGAAGATTCACTGCAAACCCTGGAACTGGCAGCAGTCGTTTGGGCCTTTGTGAACTGGCACTCTACGGAGTTAAATGTAATTTCTGACTCCATGTATGTCACTGGCATAGTACAGCGTATCGAAGATGCCCGGCTCAAAGATTGCCAAAATAAACAACTGTTCGAATTATTGAGACAGCTGCAGGCTGCAATTTATCAGCGAGAATGCGCCTATGCTGTCATTCACATACGAAGCCACAAATGGTCAAAAGGCCTTGGGGAAGGCAATGAGAGAGCGGATCGTTTAGTTTCAGTAGTGGTGCCACTGAGCGAATTTGTTAAGGCCAGAGAAGCTCATAACACTTTTCATCAAAATGCCAAGGGACTCTTCCACCAATTTAAGATTACTATGGAAGAAGCAAAAGGCATTGTCAGAGCTTGTCCAAGTTGTAGCCATCATGGACCAGGCCTAGGAATTGGAGTAAATCCACGAGGGTTAGGCCCTTGTGAACTTTGGCAGATGGATGTTACCCATGTCCCACAGTTTGGTCGATTAAAGTATGTGCATGTTACAATTGACACATACAGCAGATTTCTGTGGGCCACGGCTCAAGCAGGAGAAAAGGCCACCCACGTCATACGGCATTTGACAAGCTGTTTTGCAGTTATGGGAGTGCCGCAGCAGATCAAGACCGACAATGGGCCCGCATATATCGGCGAAAAAATGCGACAATTCTGTCAACAGTGGGGGGTCAAGCATGTAACAGGCATTCCCCATTCACCAACGGGACAAGCCATTGTTGAGCGAGCAAATCAGACTCTAAAACGATACTTAGACAAATTCAATGATGTTCGTGATGTTAGTGAAAGGCTAGCTAAAACATTGTTTGTGTTAAACTATTTGTGTATTTTTTCAGACCAGGATTCTCCTCCTGCGCAGGTGCATGGCCAAACTCTGGCTTCAGAGCATAAGGAACCCATGATGGTCATGTATCGCGACCCGTGCTCAGGCCTGTGGCGAGGCCCGGCAGAAGTGAAATATATAGGGCGCGGTTACATGTGTGTGCTTACATCCACAGGTACACAGTGGGTCCCTGCGAAGTGGACCAAAGCTGTTCCTCGTGCTGCTAGCGATCAAGGCTCTAATATCGGGCTCAGCCACGACCCTCTTAACGAAGGTTGAAGAAAGACAGAACCTGTGGGTGACTTGGGCCAGTGCAACGCATAACCCAGAATTTTGCCTCAGTTTGCAATCAGCTACTGCACCATTTAAAACATGTTTAGTCGGTGTGCCTTTGTTCAGTTTTGAGGCGTTTAGCAATTATAGCACCTATCTTAAATGTTCTATAGCGAAAAGCACCTCTTGGTGTGCTGCAAACCTAATCAATCAGTTAAATACTACCTTGCCTTGGGACCCAGAGGAGTTGCATCTCTTGGGGTCCATGAAAATTGGTAATACCTCCAGCAATTGGACCCAAACATGCATTTGGTTTGGAAATAGACAACAAAACCTAACCCTAAGTTATTCTAACAAAGGCTGGACAAATGTCAGCCCGATAAATATAGCAGATTATTCATACAATGTTAAAGGCGGCTATTGCGGAAGTAACAACACTGCTAATCAAAGTTTGGGTGCTTTGGGAGCTGAAATAAAGAAATCACCAATTACGATTTGGAACAACGGAACGCCAAAAGCGTTACCCCCATCTGTATTCTTAATATGTGGAGATAGAGCATGGCAAGGAGTCCCTCATAACATCTTTGGAGGGCCATGTTATTTAGGAGAACTAACTCTTTTAGCACCCAACCAGCGCATGTGGCTTAGCGTAGTCGCCGAGCCAAAACGCCAACAGCGCTCTCTGTCTCACCAACTAAATTCACGGTGCAAAGATGATGTTGAATTATGGTCAGTAACAGCTAAAGTATTCACCTCCCTGTTTACCCCCGGAATAGCTGCTGCAAGAGCCCTCAGGCAAATTGAAAAACTTGCATGTTGGACAGTTAAACAAGCAAATGTTACTACTAATATCCTTTCCCAATTGCTGCTTGACCAAAAGAGTTTGCGACATGCCGTGCTTCAAAATCGAGCTGCTATTGATTTCTTATTATTAGCTCAAGGCCATGGTTGTAAAGACTTTGAGGGGATGTGCTGCTTTAATTTGTCAGATCATAGCAATTCCATCCATAAACAATTAGAGTGGTTGAAAAAGCACACCTCCACAATTACAGTTGATGTCAATCCCTTAGACAAATGGTTGTCATCCCTGTTTGGAGGTCTGTCACCATGGTTGATACCCTTGCTTAAAGAAGGTCTACGTTGGTTAATGATTCTTATATTAATAGTTATTGTAGTGAAAATTACTTATAAGTGTGTTGTTAAACAAATTAATCAAACAACTGATGGAATCTTGCTCGCCCAAAAGAGAAAAGGGGGAATTGTTACACAATGGCTTAAAGATCACAGACATGACTTATTAGAAGGATTGTGCGAGCAAGATCACTGTTAGGCTAAGTAGCACTTAGACCATGTACAGGCCGCAGCAGCTCGCTTCCCTTGGGAACGCTTCGTGAGAAAATATCAAAAATGCAGCTGTGTGAAGAATGTACGGGAGGAAACTTGTGATTAACAGAGAATGAAGGAAAACACCTTGTAGATGTGGGAATAGAGTGTAAAAGAAATGTAAGTTGTAAAGTTATATTGAACAGTCTAAACTAACTGTTAAGTACCTTTAGTTAAATATAGATTCTGTTAAAGTTAAGTAATAGTGAATTTAAATTCTATTAAGTTCTATTAGAGTTACAATTCTGTGAAATAATATTAAGTGATGTAAATGTTAAATTCTGTTAAGTTTTAAATTTTGTTAGAGTTAAGTTGTTAAAGTGATATCGATTTTAAATTCCATTATAGTTAAGTCCTATTTGTGGGTTTAAGATAAGATTTATTAAGATTAAGTTTTATTCATTTTCGGTGATATTAACTTTAAGTTGTAAATTTGTTAGTTTATATTATTGCACAAAAAGCTTTGCAGCTTTATATTTCTTAGTTAAAGTCAAATAATAATATCTACTATTTTCAAATATTTCATCTCACTTTATATAGTTGACTACAAAAACAGTAACATGATAAAACACTCTTCTTATTAATATTAGTCAAAGTTTGATGTTTTAAGAAATCCCTTTTACTTAGCACCTAAGCTCTGGCCAAGCTTTGGTCCTAATTAATTGGGAAACATGCCATGAGTCCCAAGAGTTTATAAAAGCTAAACCTTCTTCCAGGTAAACTTAGGATCCTTGTCCGGAAAAGGTTCTCTAAGCTTTACCTGTGAAGTGAATGTTTTCAGTAATGATAATTCCTAGACCATGGCAACATATGTAAATAATTAGTGAAATTTCCTTAGGTAAATTTATAACAATTCTAATAATAAGAATTACTTATAGCAAAGCAAATTAATCTGATAACAGACAACGTCTGTTCTCACAAGCGAAACGGGGGAACTGTTGAAAAACGCAGTTTTCCAGCAAAACTCATGCTAACTGAGCAAGCCTGAGCAAGGCTTCAGCATGGTCAGGCCTCAGTAAAATTCCAACAAGCTACAGTGGTTTGTTTGCCTGAGAATGTTCTGTGGGAAGAATGTCATGAGAAAGATTAGGGAGTCAGGAGTGTTATGAGAAAAGAATAAGGGAGTTAACAGGAGGATCCCTGAATGTGTGAGAGCAGACTGCAGGTGTGTGTATCTATAATTAGAAACATCTGTAACAGTATATAAGTTTCTCGTTTGGTGAAATAAAATGGAGCTTACTTTATATCTCATATTGAGACTGCCGTGAGTTCCCTCTCGTCGTTTCTCATTAACCTGCTTCAAAGAGAAAAAGTCTCTGGAGTTGCTACACTGCAATTTGAGTGATTCACTCCCTCAGCTCCTCATAGGACCTACCCTCTAGACACTTCACCAGCTTTGTTGCCCTTCTCTGACATTGCTCCAGCACCTCAATGTCTTTCTTGTAGTGAGGGGCCCAAAACTGTACACGGGATTTGAGATGGCCTCACCAGTGCTGAGTACAGGGCAACAAGCTGTTCACACTATTGCTGATACAAGTATCAGGAAAATTAATCCACAAACACCATGTCCAAAAAGGAGACAGAGGAGTCCTGTACTTTTATTCATGAATAAAGGGAGAGGTCATGGGCATTTCCCATAGGGTCTCTCAAATTGCTGGAGGACGCAGCCTCCTTTTTATCCTAATTTCCTGGTCGCATTTCCCTCTCTCTTTCCCCATTAGCAGACATACTTGAGAGGTACAGACTTCCCAGATCATCTAATACAGACCCCCTTCTAATATACATTCCCCTTCTTGTTTTCCTTGTGTCTCTGTTCTTTTGGTGAAATCCAGGAATTTAACAGTCTTGGGTAAGTCAATTAGTGGAATTCCTATGGAATTCCTTCCCATTGTTTCTTCTATCTCTCACTATCGGACTTTATCTACCAGCAGACTCATAGTTTGTTTTTAAAGACACTCCCTTCTCATTCCTTTCACAGGCCAGGATGGCATTGGCTTTCTTGGCCACCTGGGCACATGCTGGCTCATATACAGATGGATCATGACCAGCAGCCCCAGATCCTTTTCTGAAAAGCAGCTGTCCAGCCACTCTTCCTCCAGCCTGCAACACTGCATGGGGTAATTGTGACCTGAATGCAGGACCAAGCACTTTGCCTTGTTGAACCTCATACAATTGGCGTCAACCCATCAATCCAGCCTGGCCAGATCCCTCTGCAGAGCCTTCCTACCCTCCAACAGATCAACACTCCCACCCAGCACTCCCCAAGTGCCTCCCCAAGGAGGCAGCAGACTTCCCTGAGAGATGGGTCCGATCAGCATATGGGTGCTCGGTCCCCCTCAGAAGGGAATCCACTGCTACAATTACCCTTATTTCTTTTTTAACACCCAAAGTTGTAATTCATCTGGTTGACTGACTTGTTCTGGGTAATCCCTCAGATAGACTTTGCTGGAGACTGAAATGTTATAATTTATGGCTTAAACATCTTCATGAAGGACTTTTGCCCATCATAGCAAAACTGTACAAAAGCTGCAGAGAAAACAATCAAGACCCTGAATGGGGCCCTGAACTACACTCCTCACTGCCCATTGGTGAAGATAAGATAAAATGACTCAACTCAGGTCTGAAAAGAATACATTCACAGAGGGATCAAGCTTAGCACCGTTGGGGTGGAGACCATAGCCCCAGGGCTATCAGTTGCAAGTCTGGCGCAGACCCTCACACTAAAGGCTGGGGGGAAGAGAGGTTTTGGGTGGGTAGAAAAAGCCTCTGGTACTAGGCAGTGAACACCCATCCTCCGCTGTGCAGGGGAGCCCAGCTGAACCCCAGCCCCTTCACCCTGGGAAAAGCTCATCCACGTGAAGGGGGTGTCATGGCCCATCAAAGGCCCCACCACAAGGGGTCCCCAGACCCTGCACCAGAGCACTACAACATGATGCAATAGATCCACAGTGTTGCAAGGGACAGTGTCAAACCCAGCCCCCTTAGCAGAGGCACGTGGGTGTTTCCACCTGGCCCAAAAGTATATTAATCCACTGGATTCTATACTTTTTGATGGCAGCAGAAACAGGGGACCCTCACCACCCAGAAGACAAGATGGAGGGGAGCAACAAGACATCATTGGGACCCTTGGATGGGTGATATGTTTCTATCTAACCCTTGTCACTCTCTCCCTGTTCCCCCACCCCCCTGTAACATCGCGACGAGAGGGAACTCACAGCAGTCTCAATATGAGATATAGAGTAAGCTCCATTTTATTTCACCAAACGAGAAACTTATATACTGTTACAGAAGTTACTAATTATAGCTACACACACACCTGCAGTCTGTTCTCACACATTCAGGGATCTTCCCAGTGACTCCCTTTTTCTTTCTCATAACACTTCTGACTCCCTATTCTTTCCCATGACATTCTTCCCACAGAACATTCTCAGGTAAACAAGCCACTGTAGCTTGTTAGGATTTTACTGAGGCCTGAGTATGCTGAGGCCCTGCTTAGATGTATTCAGTTAGCATAAGTTTTGCTGGAAAACTGCGTTTTCCAACAGTTCCCCCGTTTCGTTTCTGAGAACAGACGTTGTCTGTTGTTAGATTAATTTGCTTCGCTATAAGTAATTCTTATTATTAGAATTGTTTTAAATTTACTTAAGAAAATTTCACTAGTTATTTAGATATGTTGCCATGGTCTAGGAACTGTCGTTGCTGAAAACATTCACTTCACAGGTAAACCTTGGAGAACCTTTTCCGGACAAGGACTCCAAGTTTACTTGGAAGAAGGTTTAGCTTTTATAAACTCAATTTGGCAAGTCAAAATTATTTGATCACATTTTGATGCAGAACACTTGGGACTCATGGCATGTTTCCCAGCTAGTTAGAACCAAAGCTTGGCCAGAGCTTAGGTGCTAAGTAGAAGGGTTTTCTTAGAACATCTTATAAACAAGCTTTGATTAATATCAATAAGGAGAGTGTCTTAACATGTTACTATTTTTGCAGATAGCTATATAAGGTGAGATGAAATATTTGAAAACAGTGGACATTATCATTTGACTTTAACTAAGGAAGATAAAGCTGCAAAGCTTTTGTGAACAATAATATAAACTAACAAATTTAAGGCTTAAAATTAATATCACTGAAAATGAATAAAACTTAATAAATCTGATTTTAAACTAACAAATAGGACTTAAATATAATGGAATTTAAAATTGATATCACTTTAACAACTTAACTCTAACAAAATTTAAAACTTAACAGAATTTAAAATTAACATCACTTAATATTACTTAACAGAATTTTAACTTTAACAGAACTTACAACTTAATAGAATTTAAATTCACTATTACTTAACTTTAACAGAATCTATGCTTAACCAAAAGTACTTAACAGGTAGTTTAAACTATTCAGTATAACTTCACTCACAGGTTTTCATTCACACATTAAAACTCTCAAGAAATCAAAATCACACTCTCATCAGTCACAGGCTTCATCTACACATTAAAGCACTCAACACACTCTCAGTAGGCCTACAATATTCACACATACATACAAACACTATTTTACGTAATGCTTTAGCAAAATTCAACTTTCGTTCAAGGCTTTAGTATTCAAGGTGTTATTTTTTATCAGGATAATATCTTGTTACAATGCTTCTTTATTAGTAAAATGCTGGAAATGAGTTTTGGTCTCGGTGTCAGTGCAGCCAGGCTGAAGGAAGAGCCGATCTGCTCCATTTGCTTGGACATTTTCAGGGAGTTTCAGTTGCTGAAGCTGCAGCAGGTGGTGAAGGCTTGCCAGGACAAGTGCTTACAGAAAAAGCCAAGCTCAGAGACATTTCCCTGAAACTCTGGAAAAGCTGAAAAGTCATGAAACTCCACCGAATCAGCCATAGCAAGGCTGTGCTGCTGGTCAACACGTGGCAATGGGTGTTTCACCCTGCAAAGCAAATAATTTGAGGTTTTGGAGAGAATAGCTGGAGAACGTGTTCAAAGATTTGTATCTGTAGCTGGAGAGCGCAGCGGGACCGCTGCCGCCATGGGGAACAACATGGACGTGATTCCCGAGCGGGAGATGAAGGATCTCCAGTTCAGAGCACTGAAGAAGATTCGCATCTTTGAAACTCTTAAAAGTTCTCCATGACTACAAAAGAAACAACTCCATTCTGTATCAGACTGCTGTTTCTGCTGGCAACACTGTTGGTTAGTTCTGGTTCGCTGCTGAAGCTGTCAATCATTTCCTCATCCTTGGGGAGGAGTAGAGTTTAGAGTCTCATCATAGACATCACAGTTGGGGCAGTGAAGGAGGCGTGGATGGCTCGCGGCTCCGCCTACCAGGGCACCCTCCGGGACCTCCGCTCTCGCCGTCATTTGACCGGAAACCACGGTTGGAGCAACTTCCGCCACAGGTCTATCTGTGTGGCACGCAGGCGGCGCGCAGTGAGGGGTAGGGGCCGCCGCTGCTACTCAGTCACTGGTCACTTTCTGTTTGTTCTTTTTGTTTTTACAAGCTTCTGTGCTGTGAGTATCTCTGTTGCAGCGGGAACACCAAACTTTTCCGTTACAGTTCTTTCGTATGTGTTTATCATTCCCACATCGATAACATCGGGATGATTTCTGGTTACTCTGTTTCTTTACCCGCGATATTTGAGCTCTCTCTAACATTGTATTCAGTTGTTCTGGCAAAAGTTCAACAGTGACTCTCTCAAACAAAGCAGCTAAGATGTTTTTCGTTGCAAAGTTGCACCCTCCCCTTGGTAGCGCTGGCAGCGAGGGAGAGCTACTATTCTCCCCCCCCCTCCCCGGCGGGGGGGGCTTCCCCGGCTGCTGTGCCGCAGCCGCCGAAGTTCCCCGCATATCAAAAGCAGTACAGTAACTCACAGGTTTCTCTCTGCTGCATGCAGCTGTTATCTCCTGTGCCGTCAGCCACACAAGATTCTGCTCCGTAGCATGCTTCTGTAAGCAGGCCACGACTTTACTCCATGGTTTGCCAAGCTTTCTTGCAATTTTATCACAGTCCAAAAGTAAAGTAGCTCCATAATTCAACCACTCTCCCACACTGAATACTGTAATAGGATTTGTAAAAAATCCATAAGCTTGTCCTACCACCATCAGGCCAGCCAAATGTGACAGGCTGCCTTTGCTAAGTCCGTGCTTTTCTAAAAAGCATAACAATAAAAATTGGGCTACCTCTGTCTCCATTCCGTACCAGCTGGGTTTAAAGTTACGCAGTCGCCGCCGTCCGAGCGCTCCGTTGGGGCGTCTCTGGTTAGTCCGCGGTCGCCACGGTCAGTGCAGCCTTTCCGAGGTTTATTAGCCCATCTGGAAGCGGGTCTTTTTCGGCCCAGGCTTTCATAGCCCCCCGGCGCTGCCCCCGGGGCCTCTCCGGACTCGTCGCTCTCTGGGCAGGGTCGTAAAACCCTGCTGCCAGTGTCCGTGGTCGTCGGTTCTAAATCCTGCTAACTCCGTATCACGTCGGGCTCACCACTTGACATAACGACGAGAGGGAACTCACAGCAGTCTCGATATGAGATATAGAGTAAGCTCCATTTTATTTCACCAAACGAGAAACTTATATACTGTTACAGAAGTTACTAATTATAGCTACACACACACCTGCAGTCTGTTCTCACACATTCAGGGATCTTCCCGGTGACTCCCTTTTTCTTTCTCATAAGACTTCTGACTCCCTATTCTTTCCCATGACATTCTTCCCACAGAACATTCTCAGGTAAACAAGCCACTGTAGCTTGTTAGGATTTTACTGAGGCCTGAGTATGCTGAGGCCCTGCTTAGATGTATTCAGTTAGCATAAGTTTTGCTGGAAAACTGCGTTTTCCAACACCCCTGCACACTTCTTTTTCAATTTCTTTCTTTCTTTTCTCTTTCTTTCTCTTTGCCTCTTTTAGTACTAAATAAAATATTGTGGAAAGCTGGCTTCTAGAGAAGGGCTTTGCAGATGTAGATAGATTGCTTCTTAACAAGCTGCTTCTTAACAATAGCCATATTCAGCCAACTATTAATTAGATACCTTCGTCCAATCAGCGATCTAAGGTCACCACGACTTTCTGCAACATAGGAGTCGTGGGGGCCGTCTAGAATGCGTTAATTGGTAACAAATATGTAGAAATCAGGCACTATAGGTAAACATAGATACATGTTAAGGCAAGTAGCCAAACTTAGGGCGTGGAAGTATATAACCAATAGTATTGTATGATTACAGAATATGCATGAGTTAGTTAACTACACTATAAAACTGTATGCTGTAAATCAATAAACTGAAGCTTGTGGTAAATTCATATTGGATTGTCAAGCCTCCGTTTCTCAGCATAATGGTGACCCCGACGTCCAAGGGTCTCGCACCCCTTTTGGCTGGTTCCATCTGGGAGACGATCTAACCACGGCTAAGAAGACATCTGGCTCCGATCACCCCGGAAGGGTCAAAGCAGTGGGGGCGCACGCACAGGACGACCGTTATCAGAACGGGATCTGGACACTGCCGGACTTGTGAGGTGAAAATCTCGCACCAGACAAGAGAAGTGGCCGAAAACCTCGGAGGGTGAAAAAGTCAGTGCGCAGTTCCGTACATCGGAATGAAGAGGCAAGCCACTTCTGACCTGTTATTGCTTTTTAGAAAAGCGGGGGACTAAGGGTAAGGACATAAAGAGTGATTTAATGGCGTTAACAGCATGGGGGTTGGCTAAAGGTTGTTTTATTGACCCTGATACCATTTTTGACCGTAATGAATGGCAGAAAGTGGGAGATAAGGTGAGAGACGCTATGTGTGACGATAGGAAACTGGGGAAAAAGCTTGGCGGACCATGGAGTAAAGTCCTGGCTTGCTTGCAACATCCTGCAGAGCTGGAACTGGCAAGGGTGGCACAGAAAATTGCGGTTACAGAGAGCAGAAAGAAACTTGAGAGTTGCCGTGCTGCTTTTAACATGCAAGCAGCCACGGCGCAGCAGCCGGGGAAGCCCCCCCCGCCAGGAGGGAGGGGGAAGTGTAGCTCTCCCTCGCTGCCAGCACCGGCGGGGGAAGGGCGCGCCGTGCCGCTGCCGAGAGCCGAGAATACAAAGTTACTCGATTGCATGAGGGACCTATTCCTGTCTCGGTGTATCGTGGAGCTTGGCAGCTTTGTAGCGAGGAACATCTTAGCTGCTTTGTGTGAGAGAGTCAGCGTTGAATTTTTGCCAGAACAACTGGGTGCGATGCTGGAGAGAGCTCAAATATCGCGGGAAAGAAGCCAAAGTAGCCAGAAATCACCCTGGTGTTATCGATGTGGCAGTAAAAGACTGTTTTTAACATGCAAAAAACTCCGTCAGCCGCAGTCGTCCCCCCCCCCCCACTAGGGGCAGGGAGAATCGTAGCCCTCTATCGCTGCATTGCCGCACAAACAAACCGCGGAAAAAGAACAACAGTTTCTGCCAGATCAGAGCCACCACCCGCAAAGCCAAAACGCACCGTAATAGCAGCGAAAGCTCAGAGCAGCCGCGCCGCCCAGGAACAGCCCCGCCGCGCGCCATGCAAACTCTGCAACCCGAGAGCGAAACGGAAGTTACTCCAACCTCGGTTTCCTGTCAACTGAAGCAGAAAGCGGAAGTCGCAGAAGGCACCCCGATGGGCGGTGCCGCTGGCTGTCCACGCCTCTTTCACCGCCTCCTGCTCACTGAAACCATCACTAACACCGAGACTGGGACTGCCCTGCTGCGAATGATGCAAGCAAACACTAGCTGTGCCACAGAAGATTCTTTTCAAAGCTCCAAAAATCAATTCTTCACTGTATTTTAAAGTACCCTGTTAATTGGTGCAACTAAGTTATGATTTAAACTTGTTTCCAGCTTTTACTAATGAGAAACCATTGTAACAACATAATTGTCCTGATGAACCTTAGTTACTAAAACCTTAAAGAAAAGCTAAAATTCCTTGCTAAAGCAATTTTAAAAGTGTTTATCCTAAGTATATTTTAACAAAGTAAATTTTTGAACTATTTCCTCAAAGCATCATTCATCATTAGGTGCATAATATCTTAGCTTTTAAACCAACTCAGTGTTTTAAACAAATTCAGTAAACCCTTTTTAAAATAAAGTGAATATTAACTAAACAAAATATAAAGCTAGAGCCATTACCCTTAAATCCTTATATCAAAACATCAAATGATTTACAAAAATTATTAAATGCAATTAACTGTGTAAAACTCACCCTAAGCTTTACCCCATGTAAGTTATTTGCAGAAACATCCAAAACTACGTCACAAAGTAACTACCACACTAAATTTAAAGAAATATTTTTATTTATAAGTGTTGTTTGGGGCAGTGTTTATGTGTGTGTGAGTGTGTCTGTGTGTGTGGGTGTGACAGTGCTGTGACAAACATACTATAAATGTTGTTTGGCTTCTAAAGCATTTTTAAATTTGTGGACCAGGCCTATAAGTAAAACTATACTAAATAATTTAAACTACCTGTTGAGTGCCATTAAAATTAAGCTCAAGTAACACCTTGATAAGCTTACCTAAGACAAAAGCTAAGCAGAGTCAAGAGAATAAAAGCACCACAAATTATATTAAATTTTAAATTTTGTTAAGTTCAAACACTATTAAAGTTAAATGAATTTAGATTTTATTACAGGTATATTATGTTGTCTGTTATTTGACATTTCATTAAGCTTAAATTCAATTAACACAAAGTTCAACTGTTACTCAATATTTGTTGTTTTAAGTTCCATTAATTTTAAATCCTATTAAGTTTGAATTCAATTATAGTTAAGCCTCTTAAATGTTGCTTCAGATAGGGTTGTGTGTATGTGTGAATATTGCAGGCCTGCTGAAAGTGTTGTTTGCTTTTGAGTGTTTTAATGTGTAGATGAAACCTGTAACTGTTGAGAGTGTGGTTTTTGATTTTGAGAGTTTTGATGTGTGAATGAAACCTAAGAGCAAAGTTCTACTGAATAGTTAAATTTCCTGTTAAATGTCTTTAGTTAAGTATAAATTCTGTTAAAATTAAGTATTATTAGATGTAAATTTTAATAAGTTTTAAATTCTGTTAAGGTTAAAATTCTGTTAAGTTTTAAATTCTGTTAGAGTTAAGTTGTTAAAGTGATATCAACTTTGAATTCCATTATAGTTAAGTCCTATTTGTTAGTTTTAAATCAAATTTATTAAGATCAAGCTTTATTTTAAGTTTTAAAATTGTTAGTTTATATTGTTGTTCACAAAAGCCTTGCAGTTTCATCTTCCTTGGTTAAGGTCAGATGATAGGGTCCACTGTTTTCAAGTGTTTCACCTCACCTTATATGATTATCTACCAGGGTGGTAACATGATAAAACACTCTCCTTATTGATATTAATCAAAGCTTGTTTATAAGATGCTCTAAGAAAACCCTCCCAGTTAAGGCCTGGGGCTCTGGCCAAGCCTTAGTCCTGACTGGTTGGGAAGTATGCCACCAAACCCAGGTGTTTCTGCATCAAAAATGTAATCGAGTCACCTTGACTCGCTGATTTGGACTTGTGAAAGCTGAGCCCTCTTCCAGGTAAACTTGGAATCCTTGCCCGGAAAAGGTTCTCCAAGCCCTGCCTGTGGAATGAGGTTCCCAGCAATTGCAGTCCCTGGGAGATAGCAGAGTAGTTAAACAATTGAGGATGTATTTTCTTAAATAAGCTTATTGTTTCATTCCATGTATTGTTACACCTTTGTGTCATTTTCATCTTTTTATAGAAAGAAACACATCTTGCCAAAAACAAAAACAGGGGGAGTATAACCCCTCAAGCAATTAGACAATGCAATACTTATGCTAAAATTTTATGTATAGAAAAATGTAATTTCGCTTTTTAGAACAGTTATTGTTACTGTACTGATGATTCTAGATGTGTTGTTAAGGTCATTATGTGAATTCATCAACCTTAGCTTGCCTAATCTCTGTTGTTGTAGCATAGATTCCAGTGCAGCACAAAACAAATTTGTGGGTTACTCTAGCCAACTTGACAGAGCAAAACATAATTTGTCTCCCTCTTTCGTCACCATACAATCCCAGCATGCTACCAGATGAATGGTTTCTACTTGTTGTGGACTTAAAGGACTGTTTTTTCACCATTGAACTACATCCAGATGCCATGCAGCGTTTTGCTTTTACGCTGCCCTCAATTAACCGTGAGGCACCTGCACAACGTTTTGAATGGACTGTATTACCACAGGGAATGCGGAACTCACCGACACTTTGTCAACTCTATGTGGATGCTGCTCTCAGGCCTCTTCGGACGGCCTGGCCAGAAGTAATCATCTATCACTACATGGATGATATATTACTGGCACAGAGCGCGCCTTTTACCGCAGATCAGTTACATACCCTGACTAATCACTTGTGTGCTCAGGGCCTTACAATCGCCCCTGAAAAGGTACAGAACACATCACCATGGCGATATTTGGGATGGACAATAACAGACCATCAGGTTCGTCCTCAAAAACTGCAGATTTACACAAACATCCAAACCCTACATGATGCTCAGAAACTGATGGGTGACTTACAATGGCTTCGTCCTGTCATTGGTATTCCTAATGAACTGTTAAATGTCCTGCGGCCTCTACTGAAAGGCACTGAGCCAGCTACAAAAGTCACCCTCTCTACAGCACAGCAGGCGGCGATCCAGACTATCTCAGAACGTGTTGTACAAAATCATACATCGCCTCGTCTACTTGATGTGCCACTAAATATCACTGTGCTAACTAGCCCTCAATACCTTTTGGGTGCCATCACTCAGCATAAAAAGAAAACGGGGGAAAATACCCCTACCACAAATGAGGATTACAATGTTTTGGTGCTGGAATGGTTAGCACCACCCCTTCAACCACGAAAAACGATTCAGGAAAACATAATTACAATGGCAAATCTTATCAAACGTGGCCGCCAAAGGATAAGGGAGATCCAAGGAACATCGCCAGGGGAAATACAAGTACCACTGAAGCTGGATGACCTGAACTGGTACTTACAAAATTCTATGGATCTTCAGGCAGCGTTGCTGGAAGAGGGAACCCTCATCAGTATCTGACCTCTCCAGCCTTCTACGCTGGCATGGATGTCTAATCACCGATGGCTAATAAAGCCATTGCGGTCATCCTCTCCGCTTTCAGGAGCAGTGACTGTCTATACAGATGCTGGCAAACGCTCCCGTAAAGCTGCTGCGACGTGGATGGAGGAGAAGCAATGGCGACACAAAATTATTCCTGCAACATCGGAGGACTCTTTACAAACCTTGGAACTATCAGCAGTGGTCTGGGTCTTTACCAACTGGATAGACCAACCTGTTAACATCGTCACAGATTCTCTCTATGTCGCAGACATTGCTAACAGAATTGAGGAAGCAATAGTTAAGGATGTACAAAAACGCCGACTAGCGGAACTATTGATGGTGCTTAAACGCACCATTGGCCAAAGGACTGACCCATATGCCGTGTTGCATATAAGAAGTCATCAGTGGTCAGAGGGCCTTGGAGAAGGCAATGCCAGAGCGGACCGATTGGTAGCGGTGGCGGAAGCTCCAGTATCTTCCTTTGAGAGGGCCCGCCACGCACATATGAACTTTCATCAAAATGCAAGGGGTCTCCATTAGGGTTTTGGAATTCCACTGGCAGAAGCCAGGGCCATGGTCCGGGCCTGCCCTATTTGTAGTTTTCATAACCAGGGTGTTGGTTTGGGTATGGGAGTGAACCCCAAGGGGTTACAAGCTAATGAGTTATGGCAGATGGATGTAACACATTTCCCTGAATTTGGTAGATTAAAATATGTCCATGTTTGCATTGACACATACAGCCACATGATATGGGCAACATTACAGCCCGGCAAAAGAGCCCGGGATGTTATATGGCACCTTACTAGTTGCTTTGCCGTATTGGGCAAACCCAAAGCTATCAAAACAGACAATGGACCAGCTTATTGTAGTGCCTTGGTGAAAAAATACATGCAACTTTGGGATATAAAACATACTACAGGAATTCCTCACTCCCCAATGGGGCAGGCAATGGTAGAACGAGCAAATGCAACAATAAAGGGTTACCTGGCAAAACATAAGGAGGTCTCAGATAGTAGAGAAAGGCTTTCTAAAACCCTGTTTGTACTAAATCATCTGTGTATATTTGGAGATCAGGATTTACCACCTATCTTAATTCATCACAAGGGAGTGGCACAGCCACCGGTACCACGCATGAAGGTCCTATATAAGGACCCCAAAACAGGCATCTGGGAGGGTCCAGTAGAGGTCATATATTCTGGCAGAGGTTATTTTTGTGTATCTTCCTCCACAAGCCCCCTTTGGGTTCCTAGCCGCTGGGTGAAGCCTGCACTTGATCAACCTGGCACGGCTACAGGTGCCCCCGATACCGCCGATCGATGAAACACCACGACTGATCCGGCTTCTACACTGTGCCCTTGATCCTATCTTGCGGCGAGCTGGGGTTCCAGTCGAGCGTTGGCAGACTTTATTAGAATTAAGAGATATTACAAATAGATTAGGCTCTGTACCCCCTTACCTGAATAGATACCCTTGTAGAAATTGTGCTAAGCTGTGGTGTCAGGCATGGTTACTTATTAAGTGTGGTATTTGTAAGAAACGGTGGTGGGTCCATCAAGAAGTGTATAATACTTGTTGTTTGGCTTGCATTAATACACGCATAACTCAAATTGACTTTGCACATAACAGGCTGCAACAAGCTTTAGCCGCATTTACAGGGCTGCCTGATTGGCAAGGTTTGCAATTATTTGAATCTGAAGAGCAAAAAGTTATAGCCTGGTTACGTTGGGAGGCCCAAGATGCAGTAAATTGGGCAACATCAAACTCTGGGTCTCAAATTTTGAGAGCAGTGTGCACCGATCAGGCTTTAGAAAGGATCCCAAAGTATTGGGTTATCAGAGAACATGAATGGGAACGCACTAAAAGGCGTTTTGCTCCTGTGCATACTGTGCATGTTAGGGGTTGTTCTGGCAGATGCTACCGATGCAAACGCCAATAATCCCTTCCATTCAATTGAGCCCAGGAAAAATTTGTGGGTCACCTGGGCAAATCAAACACGTATTAGTGCTTTTTGCCTTGCGCTTGCATCAGCCACTAACCCTTTTCGCACATGCTTACTTGGTATCCCAGGCTTTGATAATACTAGCTTTGCACGGTTTTCAACTAACAACTGCTCACGAGCTGCCAATGTTAGCCATTGCACTGCTCTCTTGTTGTCGGGTCTTAATACCTCATTGCCATGGGATCCTCAGGAGTTGGATCTCTTGGGGAGCCGAGCTCTTAATGCAAGTGGCAATGAAACAGGCTGCATAACTTTTGGTAGCCCCATAGTGATTCCTAACAGCACCTGGTTGACTCCCCATATGGCAGAATATGCTAACATCTCTGCCCAATGTGGTCCACATGGAAGTTATGGCCGGGGCAGTGGTTATATGTGGCTAGCACAGGTTTTTCCCATGAGAAGTTTTCTTGTGTTTTGTAAATAAAGATAAAGTTTGGATGTTGTTGGAACAGTGTCCCAGAGCTTGGGCAGTGCAGGCCTGGCCGATCAGGCCTGGGGGAAGGCTTCTGACTGACCAATCTGGGTGACTTTTGAGAACTCTATATATGTGATGAAATCAAAACAATAAAGGTCATTCCTTCTTGCCACTGAGAACTGGTGCCTTCATTACTCTGCTAGCTGCTCAACAGCGACAGTTATATACAAATTTGGGCCAATAAAAGTGCCCTTGCCCTTCCATCAGGTGTATTTCTCATTTGTGGAGACCGTGCATGGCAGGGAGTTCCGAAAGGTGCTTATGGGGGACCATGTTATTTGGGCAAACTCACTTTACTTGCCATGAATAAAACCACTGCAGCCAATTTAATGCGGTCCAGAAAGAGACGCAGTCTTACTTTGGATGCAAACTGCAATGATGAAGTAGGCCTATGGAATAAACCGTCTCGGGTTTTTGCTTCCCTTTTACCACACGTGGGCACTGCACATGCATTAAAAACCATAGGGAGATTGGCCTGCTGGGTAAGCAAGCAGTCAAAAGTTACTACAGATTTTCTGCTGCTTGCTCAGGGGCACGGCTGTGATGAATTTGATGGTATGTGTTGTTTCAACCTTAGCAATCATGGTGAGTCAATACATAAACAACTTCAATGGCTTAAGGAGCATACAGCAAAGATAACAGTGCAAAAGGACGATGGCCTATTCGGAATTCCATGGGGTGACTGGGGTATAACAGGATGGCTTCGCTATATCTTGCAAGTAGGATTAGTGATTTTACTTGTCCTTGTTAGCATAGCTGTTATTCTACCTTGTGCCTTGCAATGCTTGAAAAAATCATTATCACAGACAGCGAATCAGCTTTGGCTTGCACAAACGCGTAAAGAAAACAGGGGAATTGTGGAAAGCTGGCTTCTAGAGAAGGGACACGCAGATGTAGATAGATTGCTTCTTAACAATAGCCATATTCAGCCAACTATTAATTAGATACCTTCGTCCAATCAGCGATCTAAGGTCACCACGACTTTCTGCAACATAGAAGTCGTGGGGGCTGTCTAGAATGCATTAATTGGTAACAAATATGTAGAAATCAGGCACTATAGGTAAACATAGATACATGTTAAGGCAAGTAGCCAAACTTAGGGCGTGGAAGTATATAACCAATAGTATTGTATGATTACAGAATATGCATGAGTTAGTTAACTACACTATAAAACTGTATGCTGTAAATCAATAAACTGAAGCTTGTGGTAAATTCATATTGGATTGTCAAGCCTCCGTTTCTCAGCAAAATATACGGATTTTTTGGCACCAACATCTAACCTTGTTTGGTTTTAATCATGTTTTTGGGTATATTTCAAACCTTTCTGGGTTCAATCTGTTTTATTCATAGACTTAGTTTTCTTTGCTCTTCTGTGTTTTAACCGGTTCATAACAGACCTTCATCTCCACTATCATTTGCCTGACATTTCATTTGCCCTATATAAAAAGCTTTTAGGCAGTTTTAGCTATTTGCAACCAAGGAGCAAATGCAGCAGACTAAACAGCACACAACACAAACCCAAAGCATGTGCACATACAGATCATATTCACAAAACTGTCTCAGACAATTATGGTTTAGCAGCCAAAGGGGAAAAAAATTCCATCAAGAATTCTTATTTGTCAGACAAACCAGAAAACAAGTATTGCTTTATAACTGATGCAGAGACAAGTCATCCCGCTCTCAACAGACACATGCAAGCAGCTTAATACAAACAATGAAAACATACATCATGCAAAGTGATTTGCCCCAAGCGGGCCCTGAGACACTTCAGAGACAAAGTCAGAGAAGTGAGTGTTTGCTTTATTCAGCGCGCCGGGTGTGGGGGATTCACTCCTCCAAAAATACACAAAGGCACTTCCAACAACATGATATTATGGGAAAAATTCATGAATATTCATCACATTCCCCAGGATAGGAGTGGTTATACAAACCATTTCTCGGAAGTCATTAACATCATTACATGCGTGTCACCCATGCACTGTGTATCCTGGTGGTCTTTGGAGACCCCCAAAGACCACCTCCAGGATGAAGGTCCCAGTAGCCTTCATCACAATGCACTTTTCACCTTTTTCTCTGGAGCATGTGCAGTCCTTCATGAGATGGTTAAGCAGTTTTGTGCTAGCTTAAAACAGATTCTTTTGTCCCACTTACCCTGATGAGATTAAGGGAATCCTGTTTTTCTAGGTTTTAGAATTCACATATTCTGTCTCTCAAAAATTAACTTGAGTTACCTATTGACCACTCTGTCACAGGTTGCAATATAGATGTATTTATTATTCTATTACTACAAAGCTGTGGGGCACTAGTTGTTATCTCCTGCTATGACTCACCCCTGATAACGGGTTATGGGCCATCAAGAACCCACGGCATGACTCATGGAATTATTTCATCCTATTGTGAGATGCTCCGCCCAGGAAGGAGGAGCCAAGCATTCCCACCTGGATATAACCTGGCTTTGGAACTGCACAAGCAAGCCCTGCCTACTGGATTCCCAGAGGACAAGAGCTACCACTGGACCTTCAGGTGTAGACCAGACCTTCCACAGGATCACCGCTTCAACCTAACTACTTCACTTGGACTGCTACCACCACCCTAAGAGGGTATCAGGTTGTATCTGACTTTGTCAGTGTCTTTCCTTGTATTATTGCACTTGTTTTTAATTTTCCTATTAAATTATAATCCTGACTTGCGATCTCCCACTGGTTTGTTTTCAAACTAATACACACTCCTTTCTCAAAAGCCCCACCATTCTACTACCATAATGAGCAGGTCACTGCCGCATTTGTCTCACAAAGCAGATTATTTTGTTTTCACTGCAGAAATACTCAATTACATTGACAAGAGGAATGTTGTTCCAAGCTTCTGTTTACATAATTTTTCATTTCCCATATAAAAATTGGAAAAGCAGGTAGAGTCCACATGATAAAAGCCAACAGTCTCTGTTTGAAAACAAAATAACTTGCAGAGGTTGTGTCAATTCATAGCATCAAGCACTGATGTTATATTAGCATCAAGCACTGATGTTATATTACCATTTTGAGTATATAGATGAAGTTCTTTAAATTCCATGCATGCATCATACCTTCAAAGCTACAGCCAAAACTGGCATTTGTTAGTACATTGTAACACCTTCAGCTTTCTAAGGTGGTGCATGAAGTCCATTAATCCTTTCAAAATTATTTTCATTATGATAGACAAGAGGAAAGGGCCACATGATCCAAAGCTTCATGTGATTCTTTACTTGAGCAGATGCTGGTATCAGCAACAAGGCAGTACATCAGAAAAACTGCTTCCAATAAAATAGCTAAGTATTCACAGAATCATATTGCAGACCTCCATTATTGCTCACATTGATCTGTTAACATAGGGTTAAAATGTTTCTAAAATTGGGGTAGTTAAGAATAGGCTTTGGGGAACGGGAGTAGGTAAGAAGTGCTTGTACAGGGTCAGGTTGACATGAATATGAAGATTGCTTAGAAAATATCGGGATTGTTTTAGTTAACTGATGCGGATTCACACCTGCGAAATAAATCAGAAATACTGTGGGAAAGGGGGGCTTAAAGTCATGCTTGGGGGGAAACAATGGAACAATGATAAGTTGATAATTAACATATGATTACATCACTGTTCTGTAAGGGAAGGTATAAAACTGTATTCGCTTCAAATCCATGTTGAAGTCAGATTTGGGTAGATGTTACACCCCGGCTTCTCGAGCTCGAGAATAAAAGGCACCTGCATATAATCATTCAGTGATTACATGTTTTCCACGCTAACATTTTGGCAACCCAGGTGGGACCCTGTGAGCGCTGCTGAGGACTCCGCGACCTGATCATGCTCCAGCCGGCGCCGAGGGATTCTCGGGGAGCCCATCGCGCCGCGACCCTCCGCCGCTCACAACGTCCCCTGGAGAAGGTAAGGTGCCTTTTAATGGTGGTTTGGTTGCCTGCCAGTAAGACGCAGTGAAAGCTACGCTTGGTTGGGCTAAGGAATTCCTAGTGGTATGCCCGGGCGCCGCTCGTAAGACAATTGCGAAAGCATTGCAGAGTCAGCAAGTGGAAATGGAGAAGCTTAAAGGGATTTTGGGTGGCTATGCTCCTATATCTCGTAATTCTCCTTTGGGGTGCTTGTTAGCACATTGGAAGCAATGTAATTTTGGCCAACGATTGCGTAAGGATACGCTGATCAAGTGGCCAACATATATTTTGCAGGCTGGAAGAAAGCGGCCTGAAAGTGGTTCTTTGCAATCTGACCCAATTTCTCATTTTTTGTTGTTTTGTAAGCATGAGGTAAAATTAGATGAAGTTCTGTATGTTGATTTATTTTTCTGTTTGCGAGAAAACTCAGAGTGGCTGTTGGAGGGTGGTTTGGTTACTGTGATGGTTTGCGATGATAAATGTCTGGCTTGCGTTCAAGGGAACTTGGCATTGAATGAGAGTTTATATCGGAAAGATATATTGGAAAGTGATTTACTAGTGGTTTCTACAGGGTCTGACTCTACACCGCTTGCGCCTTCTCGGGGGTGCCCACCTATCCCACCTACACCTCCCTGGGGATGTCCCCCCCTGCCACCCATGCCCTCTTCACCTGCTTGTGGCAGCCCCTTTTTACCCTTGCCCGTGGATGGCCGCGTTTTGGTTTCGGTACAGGGGTGTGGGGGACGGGGTGCCGGGGAACAGCGGTGGTGGTGGTGGTGGTGGTGGACCCATAGCCCATTGGACTCATTCCAGGATGGGAAAGAGTCTGCCAAGACTTGGTAAGCAAAAGAAAATCGTAATTACCCCTTTAAGACAAGGGGTGGGCGGTGGACGGACCAGTATATGTCAGGAGGTTTGGTTATATGGAAACAGTCAGCTGGAACCTATAGAGAAAACCCTGATAAGGTTGCTAGGGTAGTGAAAATGATTATGAAAACTCAGAGAGATGGTACTTAGAGTTACAGAAAAAAAAAGGAAAAAAAAAAAAAGGAAAAAGGAAAAAGAAAAAAAAAGAGAAAAACAAACCAAAAAAAAGAGAAAAAGGTTACAGGAATTGGAAGGGGAAAAGTTAAGAAATCTGGACAAATTACTTGAAATAGCTTGGAAAGTTTATAACAATAGAAGTGCCACAAGCCAGCAGCGGCAGCTCTTGGCAGTTGTACAGAGGTAGGAGTGTGGCAAGGGGGCAGGCCATTAGCTTTTGATGAATATGCCATTTGTCACTTACCTGGGCATTGGAAAAGGGAGTGTCCTAACCAGTTCTACAGGAATGCTCAGTTCCAGCAGGAAGATGTTGCTAAGGTGATGGTATTAGAGGACTCTGTGACCCAGGAACCGCTAGCAACTTTACAGTTAGGAGAAGAAGGGGTGGGATTTTTTAATCGACAGGGGGGCCACATATTTGGTTTTAAATGGTCTAGAAGGACAGATAAATCTACCACAATAGTTGGGCCACAGAGAAGGAGGAAAATGGCCATTCCTGCAACCCTTAGACTTGTGTTTTGGAAACAAGGTATTGACTCATGAATTCTTATATGTTACAGAATGTCCTCTTCCACTTTTAGGAAGAGATTTACTGGCAAAATTGGAAGCAGTGGTAACTTTTGAGAATGGTGAGTTATTAATGAAAATTCTGGAGTGAAAAAAAAAAAAGAGAGAAAAAAAAAGAAAAAAAAAATCTTAATGATAAAAGAGAAACCAGCCTCTGCAATCCCAGAGGAGGTGGAGAATGCCGTAATTTCCTCAGTATGGGAGATGGACATACCTGGATAATCTAAGTTGGCACAGCCAGTACATGTAGAGTTAAAAGAGGAAGGAAAAACCGTGCAGGTAAAACAATACCAGAGGCACGGTATAGCAAAGACTGCTGATAAATTCCTAAAATATTAAATTCTGGCAAAGTGCAAATTAGAGTATAATATCCCAATATTCCCGGTAAAGAAACCCAATGGAGATTACAGGCTAGTACAGGATCTAAGGGCAATAAATGAAATAACCAAAGACATTTATCCAGTAATTGCTAACCCAATGCATTGTTAACATTCATAAAAGAGTTTTATAAGTGGTTTACCGTAATTGACTTAAAAGATGCCTTTCTGCATACCCCCTTGACAAAGAAAGTAGGAAACTGTTCGCTTTTGAATGGGAAAATCCAGAGAATGGAAGGAAGACTCAGCTCACATGGACTCGGCTTCCCATGGGGTACAAGAACTCCCCCACCTTATTTGGAAACCAACTGGCAAAGGAGCTGGAGATCTGGACCAAAGAGGGGCAAGTACCAAAAGATCAATACCTCCTGCTACAGTATGCTGATGATATGCTGATAGCAACAGAAGAAAAGGAAACCTGCCTAAAGGTAACAATTGAGATTTTAAACTCACTGGGCATGGGAGCATACAAAGTGTCCAGGGAAAAGGCACAAATTGCACAACAAATTGTAATTTACCTGGGAAGCGAAATCTCACAAGGGCAGAGAAAATTAGGTACTAACCGTATCCAAGCTATTTGATATTCCAGAGCCCCAGAACCTCCACGAGCTGCAAGTCTTCCTCAGCATGGCAGGATGGTGCCGCCTGTGGATTATGCACTTTGGGCTAATTGCCAAACCCCTGTATGAAGCTCAGAAGATGCAGCCGTTCAGCTGGGACAAAGCACAGAGAGAAGCCTTCCTGAAACTGAAAGAAGCACTGACGACTGCCCCGGCGCTTGGTTTGCCTGATCTGTCTAAAGACTTTCAGCTGTTCGTGCATGAAAGGCAACGCTTGGCACTGGGGGTCCTGACCCAACGTTTGGGGAGCTGGAAAAGGCTGGTAGGCTACTTCTCCAAACAGCTTGACAACGTAAGTGCCGGATGGCCTGCATGTCTGCAGGCAGTCGCAGCCACTGTATTATTGATATAGGAGGCCAGGAAGCTCACAATGGGAAAACACATAGATGTCTATGTGCCACACATGGTAGCCACTGTCCTAGAGCAAAAGGGGGGCCACTGGCTATCCCCAAGCAGGATGATAAAATTTCAGGCAATCCTAACCGAGCAGGATGATGTCACACTAAAGACAACTAACCTTTCGAATCCAGCTCTGTTTCTAGGCACTACACCCAAGGAAGGCCCATTGGAACATGACTGCGTGGAAGTGATAGAGTACACCTACTCAGCAAGAGAAGACCTGAAAGATGTCCCACTGGAGCAACCGGAGTGGGAATTATTCATGCATGGAAGCAGCTTCGTGGAGAATGGAACCAGATACGCTGGATATGCGGTAACAACAATCAGCACAGTAGTAGAGGCCAAAGCATTACCATCAAACACATCTGCCCAGAGGGCAGAATTGATTGCCTTAACCAGAGCACTAGAAACAAGTGAAGGAAAGAAGGTAAATATTTGGACTGATTCAAAATATGCATTTGGCGTAGTGCACGTACCTGGGGCACTATGGAAAGAAAGAGGGTTGCTGCCCTCTCAAGGGTCATATATTAAACATCAAGATGCAATTTTGCAGTTGATAAAAGCAGTACAAAAACCTGAGCAAATGGCAATTATGCACTGTAAAGCACATCAATCAGGAAGCTCCAAAATCTGTGAAGGAAATCGGAAGGCGGACTGGACAGCCTGACAGGTTGCTTGAGATGTGCAAATAGCAATGGCATTGATACCTACAAAGCTAAAGGTGTCTCAATTCAATTTACCTTCAGAACTAAAATATTCAACAGAAGACGAGAAACTGGGACATTTGCTGAATGCACAAAAGAATTCAGAGGGGTGGTATGTCACTGCACAAGGACAGATAGTCCTACCCCCCTCGATAATGATAGAAATTCTGCAAATTGAACATAATGAATGTCATTGGGGTGCAGAAGCATTGGTGAAATGACTAAAACAAAATGTAGTCTTAGTACGAATGTTAACAATGGCCAAATCAATAATGTCAAAATGTGAAATTTGCCTGAGAAACAACCCAGTGGCTAGACGGCAGGCACAGCTAGGAAGAATTCGGGGAAGTATAGAACCAGGAGATTATTGGCAGGTAGATTTTGTAGAGTTACCAAGAACTCGAGGGTACAAATACCTGCTGGTGGGGGTTGACACATTTTCAGGATGGCCAGAAGCCCTTCCCTGTCGCACCAACCAAGCCAAAGAGACAGTGAAGTGGCTGCTACACGAAATCATTCCCAGGCTTGGAGTGCCATTAGGGGTATCTTCAGATAGAGGACCACACTTTATGGCTACAGCGGTAAAGGAAGTGAGCATGACACTGGGAATAACTTGGGACCTCCACACACCATGGGGACCACAATCTAGTGGGCAGGTAGAGAGGATGAACCAAACACTAAAAAGGCAAATCAGTAAAATATGTCAGGAGGCCAAGTTACAATGGCCACAAGCCCTACCAATAGCACTTTTAAGGATTAGGGTAAAGCCTAGGAGTAGGAATGTCAGTCAGTCCCTTTGAAATAGTATATGGGAAACCATATGAATCTCCCAAACCAAACCCGAACATACATATTGCAGGAAAACAGGAAATATATAATCATGTTCTGTCTCTCGGGAAAACCTTAGCACAGCTTTGGAGTGCCCTCCTGTGGAATAGGCCGCTGGCTCTCAAGAATCCAGTCCACGATATTCACCCTGGAGACGAAGTGTACATCAAAACCTGGAATGAAGAACCTTTAAAGGAGAGGTGGAGTGGACCCCATCAGGTGCTGCTGACCACTTTCACAGCAGTCAAGGTAGCTGGAGTGGATCCTTGGGTACACCACACACGAGTGAAGAAGATCCATCCGAGACTGTGGGCTGCACAACCCCTGGAACTGACGAAATTGTAGATAAGATGGGTTTAACTGTTTAAAATGATCTTAGTACCTGTGCTGATGCTCATTTTATGGATATTAATTGGGAGTGATATTGCTTGGGAATATGGAATGCAGAATAATCAACTAACCCCTCTTCATTCTAAAATGAAGAGAGAGGTACAGGCAAAAACGCAAGTGATAAAAGTTTCCAATGAAATTCGGGCTGAGAATGTGATGATTGGGTTAGTTAAAGGTTTTGCCAAAATGCAAAACATCAATAGAATAACTGCCTGTTTGCCAATACCAAAGGCAGCAAGAGACCCAGTAAACTGGGAAATTATCACATCAAAATTACCTGAAATTCTGGACAATAAAATAATTGTATGTAAACAAGTACCCGAGTCCAGGCAGAAAGTTAAAGTAACTTGGAATATAACAGGTTATGATTGGATGCAGTACTTGAGCAAAAAGGACTGTCTTTTAAGCAATGGGAAGGTGGCACAAAATCTAGAGTGGTGGGTTGAAGATCAAAACCTTGCCAAACGGCAATGCTTCTTGCCACACTATCAAAAGGTCACAGAAAATGTTACAAAGACCACCCTGATATGGAAATGTGATGCAAAGGATAGAAAGGATCGGATGTAACCCTGGGACAGTGCATGGTCCCTGAGTATACTTCAAAAATTTCAATATATGGCAAACACTCCTTAGTGCCTAAAATGGACAGGCCCTGAAGAGGGCACTGATCCAGCAGTAATAAACACTGCCACCAGTAGCAGAGCGCAGGCAGATAAAGTAAGTTGGTGGGCATGTAATAAAACCTATGATTGCATGTCTGATGATGTAGAGATAAAACAAGTACCATCACTGGTGGCTGCCATGCAAATTGATTGTGCCTGTAGAAGAATCAAACATAAACAGAGTAATGTAAATTATAGAATAAAAATAGGATGTAGTAGAAGCACAATCAAGAGCCCAGGACAATTTGTTTGGGCAACGAGTGATGGTACCTGGACAACCCACCTGCCTGTAGATGGAAAAGTAAAAGAATATACTCTGGGCCTCCCTACTTTATGTCCAATCTGGAAAAAGTCCCCATTCAATGGGAAACGTGAACTTTTGCAAATAAGAAAAAGGCAAGAGGTTTCAGATAATGAAAATCAGGATGAAACTTGGCAAGAACCCTCTAGTGAAGTAGAATTTGGGTGGACTCTAGAATCTGTGTTTGGCCCTATAGCAAACTACCGAAACAGCGAAATTATGTACAGACTTACAGGTCAGGTAGAGAGGTTAGCAAGAGTTACTCAGGAAGGATTCAAAGAACTAAACATGCAACTACAAGCTACTACCAAAATGACTTTACAAAATCGATTGGCTTTAGATATGCTACTCCTGAAAAAACATGGAGTGTGTGGGTTTTTAAAAGGACAAGTTGATCATTGTTGCATCCATATCCCAAATGTAACTGCAGATGTAGAACATGACATCAATCAGTTAAAACAAATAGAGCACGCAGCACTGGATGAACAAAAGGACTTGACTACGAGTTGGTTAGATAAAATCTTCAAGGGGTTAGGATGGAATGTGAGTTCATGGATTAAATCTATCATTGAAAATTTAATAATCTTATTAGTTATGTTTCTAGTACTTTGGGTAGTCTACAGCATACTGAAAGGAGAGATACAGAGAAAGACATCCTGGAACTGAAGAATAATGAGGGCACTGACATGGAACAAGGATCCACATCCATCACCTGCGGATTCTCCCGTCCGCAACAGCATCCATAACAACGCTCATGACAACCCTGGATTCGAAGACGAGCATACAGTATAAAGGACTATATCAAGTGAAAGCATTCACACCTATAAAGTGAAAATGCTTTCAAAGGGGGGAATGTTAACATAGGGTTAAAATGTTTCTAAAATCGGGGTAGTTAAGAATAGGCTTTGGGGAACGGGAGTAGGTAAGAAGTGCTTGTACAGGGTCAGGTTGACATGAATATGAAGATTGCTTAGAAAATATCGGGGTTGTTTTAGTTAACTGATGCGGATTCACACCTGCAAAATAAATCAGAAATACTGTGGGAGAAGGGGGGCTTAAAGTCATGCTTGGGGGGAAACAATGGAACAATGATAAGTTGATAATTAACATATGATTACATCACTGTTCTGTAAGGGAAGGTATAAAACTGTATTCGCTTCAAATCCATGTTGAAGTCAGATTTGGGTAGATGTTACACCCCGGCTTCCCGAGCTCGAAAATAAAAGGCACCTGCATATAATCATTCAGTGATTATGTGTTTTCCACGCTAACAGATCCACCAGTTAAGGATTTCCTAAACGGGGTAAATAATACTTTGGAATAAAGCAAAGACTCACTGAAAAGCTCCCCCACTTAAAAAAAAAAAAAAAAAAAACGCTCATATTATTCTGCCACATTTTTAAGGCAATATTTTTGATTATGTCTCAATATAGTGCCTGTCAAGCACTTCCATGTACGTTTGTCCACCAAAACAGATATTTTCAGTTAGTATTATAAATTCTTTATTATTTTACATAACACAAGCAGCAGGCAGCACCTCCAAGACATGCAGCTCATCCTAGGAATGGATAAAACAGACATTAGGATACAGGGACTCTAATAATGTTTTCTGCAGTATTTGTGGAAAATCTTACTAAAATATCTATGCGATCAAAGCACAATATGTTATAAAAAACAATAATGTAGAAAAAAGTAGCAACACAAAATGAAAGAGGTGAAAGGTACTATGAAAGACTTGGTGGATACTAAGCAGAAAAGCTTTATCAAACACCTATGTTCCAAGGGCAATTTTTAGACTTGCTGCAGAAGTTTCAAGAATGAAGATGAGCCGTGGAAGGGCGACCTAGGGATTGCTGCAGACAGAAAAACAGACATTTCAGGTAGGGCAGTCCAGGATGCATTTCTGTGGACTGAAGTTAATTTTATCTTTAACATGCATCTGTAGGTTTTATTTTTTCAATTGCTCTAAAGGATTTGACAATGGATGGTTTCAAAAGTGAGGCAATTATCAGGAAGGTAGAGACAGAAATTTCGCAATCTAGGTCACAACAGATGGATGATGATTCCCCTGCCTACAGCCCTCCTAAACACAGTGCAGGAGATTACTTAGAGAGCAAAAAAGCTTCTAATGTGACCTTTCTTTGCAACTGCCAGAACAGGTAAAGAAATGCAAACATATTTTTCCTGCAACAGTGATAAATGTTGCAACTCCACATTAAATAAACATACTACATGCACAGGAGGAAAAAAAATAAGAATTCTGAGATGAAAAATAAGCATAAGACAACTGAAAAATAAAGGCGATAGTGATACAGCACTAAGATTATCATAACTGCTCTACTCATTCATTCGGTCTAAGTAACATCTTTTGGGTGTTTAGTTCTCAAACACCATACATTTTTCCTAAGTTACTGGGTGTTGCCTGCAGACAATAAGCACCTTTAATAGCTGCATGAGTTAGAGTGGTACACAGGTTGACAAGCCCTGGAACCACATACTGCTTTCTAAAGAAAGGGAAAGGGCCAAGAGGTAGTACAAATAAGACAAAATATTGCAGAGAGAACGCAGATTGACAAAGAGGCAACCAAAGGCAAATGACTAGCCTTTGATAATGTTTATCCACATACTTCACACCTTGGTTTAATTACATGGATGTATACTGTTTTTTCCATGAATTCCCTTTAACTGTTAATGTGCACAGGAAAACTATTCGCCAAATATTATTTGGTGTCTTTAAATCCTAAGATTCCATAGAAGCTGAATAGAAAGGGTCACGCACTCCCTTGAGAAGAAGAATGAAGAAGAGCTAGGACACTGAGCAAAAGGAAACTCAAACCCACTGAGAAAGTTCTGCTTCTCAGGCTCAGGAACTGCTGTGGAAAAGCATGATTTACAGGATAAAACTCTTTCCTGAGCAAAGGTGCCAAAACCCAATCTGACAGTAACCACTTTGCTCTATATACTGACTTAATAATAAATCTAAAAGAAGCTTGTACAACTGGACCACCAGGCTATAGCAAGACTGGAAGAGGGCTATTTGTCGCCTTTGTAAATCTGGGCTGTCAGGAGGGGGACAAGCAAGATCTACACAAGAACCAGACGTGGTGATTTTGATTGGCCCAAAACATCAGTAAAGTATTTTTTAACATTTAGGAGAAATTTGGACTCTTCAGAAGCTGTTGTGGTAGGCCTGGGGAAGTGTCTGAGGGGTGGGGAGTGGCACAAAGATGGCTCCTGTGTGTCTTGAGTGAAAGTTCTGGAAGTTTTTACATCAGGTCTAGCAGAGCCAATCTCTGATGGCTCTGAAGGTGATGGACATGCTGCTGGCTAGGTTTGGGCCAATTAGAGGTGCTGGTTATGCTTCTGTGTAAACATATTTAAGAAAAATTCAAAATAAGGTAGGCACACACTTCTTTGTAGTTAGAGGAGGAGGAGGTGGAGGTAAAAATATGTGAAAGGAGAACAGCATGGAGACGCCAAGGTCAATGAAGAAGGTAGGGGAGTAAGTGCTCTAGGCGCCAGAGCTGAAAACTCTCTGCTAAGCCATGGTGAAGGCTATAGGGGGAGCAGGAGGTCCCCCTGCAGCCCATGGAGTCCACAAGGATGCAGAAATTCACCCACAGCCCACGCCAGAAGAGCAGGTGGATGCCTAGAAAAAATTGTGAACCAGTGGGAGTTTCATTTAAAGAGTTACAACTGCAAGGGCCTTGCAAAGGAGGGAAAGGTCTTGCCTTGCTCCTGGGATGGAAGTAGCCTGGCCTCGACTCCTGAGAGTCTGCACCTTATGGACAAGAGGACTCATGTTGCAGCAGAATTCGGGTGGGATGTTGCTCATGAAATTGGACCCACACCAAAGAAGTTTCTAGAAGACTGTCTCTTGTGGGAGGGACCTCATGGCTAAGTAGAAAACTCCTCTCCCTGATTGGACTGACCAGAGAACAAACCCTTACCTTGCCCCTTGCCCGTGCTGTTGGTTTGGAAAAAGGGAAGGGGGGTGAGCGGAGAGACTGTTTCTTAAGAGGGTGGGGGTGAGAGCAGAGAAACTGTCTGGAGAGAGACAGAGATAAGTAGAAATAAAGAGTATTTATAGTAAAAAAATTGTGGTGATAAATAGATTTATGGACCTGCTCTGTGGACTGAAAAAATACCCCACACCCTGCCCCCCTACCCAAGCTAGTTGGTTAAAAAGAGGAAAGGGGGTGAATAAAAATGGGTTCGTAAGAAGGAGGGTGTGAGTGAACAAAATAGTGTATGAAAAGCTTATTTTTGCCTTGCATTTATCCTCCAACTCTGTTAGGTAATTAAATCATTTTTTGCAACTTTAAGTTTAGAGCCTGTCTGCCCTTTCTTCTGTGCGTCCTCCTATCAATGTCCTATCTCACTTAACTCATAAAATTGGGAGTGCCAGCGTTTAGTCAGGGTCAAACCCTGACACCAGAAATCTCCATTCTGCTGTTAGATACTATCAGGAAAAGAACTGATGTTCTGGCCTCAGCTACCAATGCGCTAAAGTTCACCTGTTGCACTTAACCATTATCATGTCACTGCCACATACAGAAATGGGATGGGTTTTTTTCCTTCTCTACTCAGTCTTCAGATATTCATCTAGCCATGAGAATAGAAATCCATTAAATGCTCAGCATATCCCGAAGTATGCAACAGGTAGCAAGCACTGAAGCATAAAGTCAAAGATCAAAAAGTCCATATTATATCTGACAGGATTTAAGAAAAATTGATCTTACACCCTAAAAAAATTATTAGAACACATCATTCAGTTTAAATTGCAATTTTACAAGAGTAATTTAGGGGAAAACAAAGGGAGGAGAGAAAAGAATTTTGCTTTCAACAGTGTTAGTTTTGCATCTCACACCTCATCAAATCTAATGCATTTTTCTTGGCTTTCAAAATGTATTCCTAATTCTTCCTACTTCCTGCTGTAGTCCTTGTTTTTATTAGGTATCAACACCCACTTCCCTTAAAACTCCCCAAATATTGAGGCAGACTCACTGCACCAATTAGAATTGAACAAAAAAGGTTATATGAAATAAGGGACTCGCCAGGACATAGAATCCTTAAGGTTGGAAAAGACCTTTAAGACCAGCAAGTCCAACCATTAACCTAACCCTACCATCTTCATCACTAAACCATGTCCCCATGCGCCACATCTACACATTTTTTTGAACACTTCCAAGGATGGTAATTCCACCACTTCCTTGGGCAGCCTGTTCCAATGCCTGACCATCCTTTCAGTGAAGAAATTTTTCCTAATATCTAATCTAAACATCCCCTAGTGCAACTTGAGGCTTTTTCCTCTTGTACTGTCACTTGTTACCTGGGAGGAGACCAACCCTACCCCTTGCAAAAGCATCCTTTTATGTAGTTGCAGAGACTGATAAGGACTCCCCTCAGCCTCCTTATCTCCAGACTGAGCAACTCCACTTCCCTCAGATGTTTATCATAAGACTTGTTCTCTCGTGAAACTTGTTCTTTTGTCCTTTCACCAGCTTCATTGCCCTTCTCTGGACTCACTCCAACACTTCAATGTTCTTATTGTCATGAGGAACCCAGAACTGAACACAGTATTCAAGGTATGGCCTCACCAGTGCTGAGTACAGGGGGACAATCACTTCCCTGGTCCTGCTGACCACACTTGCTGATACAGGCCAAGATGCCATTGGCCTTCTTGGCCAACTGGGCACATGCTGGCTCAGGTTAACGTGACTGTCGACTAATACCCCAAGGTCCTTTTCTGCCAGGGAGCTTTCCAGCCACTTTTCCCCAAGTCTGTAGCATTACATGGGGTTGTTGTGACCTGAGTGCAGGACCCAGTAATTTGCCTTGTTGAACTCCATAAAATTTGCCTTGGTCCATCAATACAGCCTGTCCAGATCCCTCCGTAGAGCCTTCCTACTCTTCAGCAGATCAACACTCTCACTAAACTTGGTGTTATTTGCAAACTTACTGAGGGTTCACTTGATTCCCTTATACAGATAATTGTTTAATATATTAAACAGAACTGACACCAGTACTGGACCTTGGGGAACATGCATCTTTTTGTCATGTTCCAGATATAACCTCAGATTCCGAAAGTTGCCCAGAGTTGCGGTTTCATAAAAAACAGTCCTTTCTATTTGTGTCAAAATGATGTTTTTTAGAAATGAAGCTCAGTCTGGTCAAATACCTGATACACAACGGCTGTAACAACATTTAAAAAAAGTTAAATGAAAGCATAAATTGGTTTACAAAGACTAGCCCTACCTGATTCTATAATTCTCATATTAGTCTGTGGGTCAAAACCAAGTCTAACATGATAAAAACAAAATGCTACAGTGATAAATTATCTTAACACTTAAGTATTTAGACATAACACCAAATCCCAGACACAGAAAGGAAAAAGATATGCACGTAGTGCCACTCTCCCCTCAAAAGGCTCAAAGCACTTTAGACAGCATTAAGGTTTGCTGCAACATATACTTTTGTAGTCAGTTGAAACTGCCAATTCACTGGCTTTGCCCTGAAGTCTTCTTTTAGGAAATATACAATGTCCAGCAATAAGTGCACTTAGTAAAATTAGCAACATTAAATGATGAGCAATATCATATGTATTAAGAGTTCCTAAAATAAAAAGACATACATCAGTGCAAATATTACATATCAGCTGAGTAGCCCGAGCTATTCTTGCTTACTCAAACCAACAATTTCAAAGTGATACAAGTTATTTCAGATTACCAGGGGAAAGAAAGATGAACAATTGTCTCTCTATTCCCCTCCCCCCAAACACCAATATGTTCTAATGCTCATGTTCATAGCAATAAATATCTCAGACATTTAAATATTAAACCTTTCTTCCTCCTCTCTCATTTAAAACAGATATGTTCAAGACACCAGAATTTTGATTATTCTGCGTAAGTCCATTCACCTAGATGATGCTAAAGAGACAGCAAATGCATACTTTCAAGATTTATTTGTTTTCAGAGAGAAAAAACCTTTTTATTATTCTATTATAGAAATTATATTAGGACGATTACCTTCAAAGCTTCCAATAAAAGCAAGTGGACATGCATTCCCCTTTTCAAAGTCTCCCTGTGGCAGGATGCTCCCCCCTTCTCTCTCTGATCAGTCCCAAGAAATGGATGGCTCAACTTAGGTTGATAGCCTATTCAACAGCTATCTAATGCTGGCGACTGAAAGTCTGAAAAGACACTCCCCTGTGGAATGTAGAGAGAATGTGAGAAATTTTCAGTGACTACAAATACACACTTTTATCCTATAAAAAGCTCACAAAATCTCAGAAAGGTAGAAGCTTTCTACATGGACATTGGAGCGTGAAGTAAAGTCTTCTCCCCAGGGTCTGAACGCAGCCCTGTGGTTACTTCCCTGGGATTGAGTGAGGAAGTCTTAATGTATTCCAGCTCCAAATTGAGTTTGGTAAGATCATTGTGTTTCCTAGATTGTATTATTCCGGCTAACTTATAGGTACCTTTCTTAACTTGCATTTCAGCTAGCTCAAGCAAGCATTTCTTAACTTGCATTATAGTTCAAACAAGCATTTCTTGCATTTTTAACTATTTTTATAGTTCAAGCAAGGTTTTACCCCATAATTGCATTTTTAGCTATTATGGTGTTGCAATTATGTATTCATTGTGTGTTTATGTGTGTCAATCTGTTCTATGTTTGTTTGTTATGTTCTGTGTCAAATAAATGGTATTTTTAGACAAATCGGCCAGGTATCAAAGAATCTTGCGAACGGGACTAAGTCTTGGGGAACTAGCTATCTTAAAGTCTGTCAAACTGCAAAAACACATAAAACTCCTGTCTCCCATGCAAGACATAAATGGTGTAGTCAGCAGGATATCTGGCAAACGATTTAAGAAATTAACAGCTAAAGAGCTAACATCTTATTTTACAGAAGCACAAAATTCACATAGCTATGAGTAACTCTCTATTTTGTGTAGTATATGTGTCTAGCTTCTTTGTTCTGTTATCTCCATTTTATATGAAACCTAAATCAACCATCATTAACTTGCAAAATGTCACTGGGTTTGGAGAATGCTGGTCATTCACTCTAAATAGATTGACTGTCGATTGCCAAAGGCCCAGGTAATCAGCAAAAAAATCTATCAGCCCTCTGTATACAAGCAAGATGTGTAACAATTACTAGTAAAAATCTTACAAAACACAAATGTTACACTCTGACGGTCGAAAACTAGCTTAAAGTGAGAAAAATCCATGGAAAAATTACATGAAGCACAAAACTTGCTAAAAGTAACGCATCTCTCATGTACTCACTTTATATCTAAGAATTGCATGTAATTAGCAAACAAAAAGGATAAAAGAAATTCCAGAGTTAATAACTCCACCTAAAAATGAAAATGATGAAATTCAGAAAAACTCTGATAAAATTAATGATTCAAATGTTGAATTAAATCCTCACAAAAGCATAAAAACCCCTATCTCTAAAAAAAGGAAAAGAAAATCTCTTTAGCACAAACAGTGTGGGGGGGAAGCAGAGAAACAAACTCCTCCATTTCAAAGGAAAAAAAAAACTCTAAGCAAAATTCCAACCGTCTCTCCCCCCCATCTCTTTCTCTCTCTCTCTCATATTCCTACGTACCTTTCACAAACCTCTAATTCCTGGATTTACTCTTATTTCTTCTCGTATATTATCAATATGCTTTAAAATCTCTGGCGTGTGTATGTAGTGTGTGTGAAAATGTATAAATTAAATCATGTCGACATGTATCTCGGGGATGCCCGTATGATATAAAAAGTGTGAGATGAGAGTGAAGTGAGAATAAGTGTGAAAAAAAAAACCCAAAAAAAACCCCACCTTTTAAATGCTACATCTTTCTGTATACCTTTGAGAACCTCTTAAAACTCCTGTGCTCTTTTGTGCTAGATTTTAGCAGTTGCAAAGCTAAACATAATTTCTTTTTGCTTTACCTGTTTGGTTTAAAAATAAAGTATCTAAGATGCTTCCCCCACATGGGCTATTCCAGGAACAGCCAAAGTTAAGTTTTAAAATGCAAATGAACCATTGACAAGAGAAAGAGAGAGCAATTGCTTGGTAAAGAGGAAAAGCTGCAAAACCAGTTTCTCTGTCCCTTACACCAAGCTACCTTCATCTACATACTAAAAGCAGAAATATCTCTCTCTCTCTACATTGCAAGAAAAGGCAAGCAAAAGAAAAAAAACAAAAAACACTGCGACATGTATTTTAAACTCTTAAGATCAGAGTTGTTTAGTTTTAAACTACAAAATATACTAATAAGTAATTAAAAGCTATCTAATAAAAGAAAACCAAAAAAGTACATAATTAATTAATTAGCAATTTTTAATTAGTACCACATAGAAATTGTGAGCAAAATTAACACGCAAAGAGGAAAAGAAAATTTAGTTTTACTAAAAAATCTAAATTGTTGTTTCTACAAACTTCAATCCTAACAAACCCTATAAGTTTGTGAGATGATAAATTTAATAAATAATTGAGTAAAAAATGAATTAAATTAATGCAACTAACCACAACTACATCACCTTATATATCAAAATAAAACTTAATAACTAATTTAGAGTAACATCTCCAAAACATCTAACAATTACATTTAAGCTTTTTCCAAACAAGCCAGATCCAATAAAGCCTTGCAGACAAATAGTCCTGGCTTACCCCAAATTCTAAAGTAAAAGTGTATGGTTTACTAATGCTTCAGCCAAACATATTGGTGTTGTGTATGAAGTGCAGAGCAGTGACTCTGAATATTGAAAATGAAAAAAAGTGTTAAAAGAAAGTTTTGGAAAGTGCACAAGTGGGAGAGTTGGGAGCTGTGTTGCTAGCAGTAAAGAAAGGAGCAGGGAAAGTGTGTGTGTGGACTTTTGTGCTGTGTGAGCTAGAGTTGCACAGTGGTTGTGTCAGTGGCAAGTGCTGAATGGCAGGTGAGTGAGAAGAGCAGTTTGGCAGAAGGGAGATTGAGAGTGGCTATTAGCTGAAACTCGAAATCGAAAAAATCCAAATAAACTGAGATAAAACGCATCCAAATGACCACATATTACAATAATTTTGAAAATCTATCCCAAATTGGGATTGTACCAATGAGGCTAACAAATGCTCGAGGGCCCATGGCCTGAGTAACTACTGATTCTAATAACTACCAGCATAAAATCAGTTCCCAATGGGTGTTTCCCCTATAAGAAATCTAGTTTTGCTCAGAGCAAGACTATTTCCTCGCAAACTGCCCCTGCACTGCTCCCGTCTGACAGCAGTGAAAATAGCGATGTGTTTGCAACTACAGGCCAAAAGGGGGAATAACAATTCTCAAGAAAACATATCTATTATTGCTTAAATCGTATTGATTTCATTGCTCTATTAACCTTAAATGTTTAAGTATACTTTCACTAGATAAAAGCTAGGTGTACCTGTGGCAGGACAGACACCCCCCCCCCTTCTCTCTCCCTGATTGCTAGCCGAGATCGATGGCTCAGATTAAGTCAATGGCTTAATCCTGACTATCAATGCTGGCGTCTGGAACTCAGAGCGAGACACTGAGAGAATGTGAGTAATTTTCAAGTGACCGCAAAATACACACTCTTTTCCCTATAAAACACCCCGCAAAACTCAGTAAAATCAGAAGCTTTTGTACATGGATACTGGAGCGTGAGAAAAGTTTCTCCCCCAGCTTGGACGCGAGCTGTGCGGTTACTTCCCGTGGGATTGAGAGTGGATCTGGTGCATCCCCAACCCCAAAAATTGGATTTGGTAAGAAGCATTCAGTTTCCTGAATTGTATTTCTCTTTGCTAGCTACAATAATATTAATAGGTACCTTTTTCATTTTTAGCGCTGTATTGTTTTAATCTCCCTATTTTGGGCACACATATATATATGTTTGTTTTAGCTATGAATAGCTTTTCATGTGTTGTGTAGTAAAGTTTGTCTAGTTCTTTGTTCCGTTCTCACCTGTGTCTAATAAACTATAATCTATTTTACATTAGACATAAATCGGCTGTCTTTATAAGAACTTACGAGTGAGACTGGATTTTGGGGTGCTGGTCACTCTGAATAAGTTTGGTCACTAGTTGTCATAGGCCTAGGCAACTAGTAAAATCCATATACCCTCTGTTTCCACTCGTAACATTTTTGGCGTAGTCGGCAGGATAGATGGCTAACGATTTGAGAACTGAGAGTAAGGAACTTACACAATATTTACGGAGGCACAATGTTCACATTGATACTGATGACCCCTGGCCCACAGAAAACTGGTTTCAGTGGGGAAACATAAAGGAAAAATTAGATGAAAAACGGGGTTCATTAAAAGATACCAAAGGAAAGGGCATTATTTGTCATGTACTCGCCCTATGTTTAAACTCTGCTTGGAGATGGAGAGAACAAATAATAAAAGAAAATGAAAAATTGATGAATGAAATACAAAGATTAAAATTGGCACAATTATCCCTGCAAGGCCAATATAACCAGGCAAAACAGGGGCTAAAAGAATCTAAAAAACATGCAAAAATGGTGGAGGAAAAATTGGAATTAACATTATTGCATGTTCCCAAATCTATGGATGTCAGAAAAATTAAAAAATTAATAACATCTCCTGAAAATTGGGATGGTGACATCTGGGAAAGCTCTGATGAAAATTATAATGACACCTTTGACTTAGAGTCAGATGAAAACACGGAACTTCCACCGTCTGAGGAGGAAGAAATTCCAGAATTTAAAATGAAACCGATAATAAAAACTGAGATATCTCAGGGCCCGCGAAGGCGAGGCCAGCAAACTACCACCAAAACAACCCCGTATGATGCCTTACAAATGACAAACATTAAAGAAAAATATTCAAGAAAGGCGGGGGAAAGTGAAACAGAATATTTATGGAGAGTTTGCCTCACAGGAGGAGATAATGTATTATTAGATGGCTCAGAGAGTTACGGGTTCTGGGGTCCAGGAGTATTTTTACACCTTGGACCACAACCTCCTGACGAGCCACACTCCATCACTAGCAGAGTGGCTTACTGGGCAGGAGGAACAAACCAAATGGACAGGGGAGAACCAACTGTACTCCCTATTCATACTCCAGACGAGGTTACAGTTGCAATTGCTAAAGCTGCTTGTATCCAAGCGATTCATGAAAGAGGGGGCAGAAACATCCCAATCTCTGCGGAGGTAGATCCTGAAAGGATGCTCCCCTTAATACGGGGAGCCCCATCAGACATAAAAAATCACTTGGTACAAAAACGAGATGAAATCAAAAACAATATAACATTCAACAGACAAAACCCACATGCACCGCAGAGACCTATCCCTACATAGGCAGATCTCTCACATCATGTAACCTCCCATGCAAAAGAAATTGGGTGGAATTTAGAGTCAGTAATCGAACCCAAAAGAATTCCTGAACGGCGGGTGAAAGTAGTAAAACATAACCCCTCCGAGAAAAGGAATTATTATCAATCAGACTCTAATAAAGGAAAAAGAAACGAGTTATGGAGAAAAGCCCTCTCCCTGGGTATTCCAAAAGATTTAATCAGAGGGAAGCCAAATAGCTCCATTGCAAGCTTGATCCAATTCACAGAACAGATGAAATCACCACCACTTAGCAATTCAAACATCACACAAGAAGCAGAAACTGCACCTACACCCAACCCATTTGCACCTCAAAAAAAAACTGACAAGCGCTGGACCGTCAGGGCAGCCGAGCCAGCGCTCAGACACACCTAAAGAATCTAGCCCACATGTGTATTTGCCCGTAGGGCCAAAGAAGCAGCCTCTGAAATTCCTTATTGATACTGGAGCCCAAATCTCTTTAATCTCTTTAGCAGACGCTGAAAAACTAAACTTAAGTTTTAAAAAGAAGAAACAAATACTTCTAACTGGTTTTAATGGAGACAGTACCACAGCTCACTTAGCAAAAATCCGGTTGTGGTTACCTGGAGAAAAAAGAATGACAGCCCATATTTTTGCTATTGCTGATCATGAAGAGAGCATTTTAGGATATGATATCCTTCAAGGAAAAAAGTGGCAATTACAAGACGGTACTATCTGGTCTTTTGGGTCTGCAGAAACCTCACGCAGTAACCTTTTTGGAAAAAATAGAAAAATAAAACTTCTAAAAATGGCTCCAATATTACCTGTGTCTGCTGTAACTAATGTCAAACAATATCCCATACCTCTAGCAGCCAAAAAGGGAATAGATGCAGTAATCACAAACTTAGAACAAAGAAATATCATATACAAAACACATTCTCCTTTTAATTCCCCTGTCTGGCCAGTAAAAAAGCCAGATGGGAACTGGAGATTAACTGTTGATTATCGAAGGTTAAATTCTAATACGGGACCCCTAGCAGCGGCTGTTCCCAACATTGCAAACTTAACTTCCACACTGCAGGCTTCTGCTCACGAGTGGATGGCTGTGCTAGACATAAAAGACATGTTTTTCATGGTACCAATCCGTGAGGAAGACAAACCTAAGTTTGCATTCACGTGGGATGGAGTACAATATACGTTCAACCGACTGCCTCAAGGATATAAACACTCCCCCACTATAGCACACAATGCTTTAGCTGAGCTACTCCAACAAGTACACATACCAGAAGGAGTGCAAATGTATCAATATATCGATGATGTATTGGTGGGTGGTAAAGAAGAAACAGCAGTAAGGGTTGCTGCAGAAAACATATGGAATAAATTGAGCGAAGAGGGAATAGAAGCACCTATAACCAAATGTCAGGGACCTTCTAAAGAAGTAAAGTTTTTAGGAGTCTGGTGGGTTTCAGGCAGAGCTGTAATTCCGGAGGAAACTATTACAAAATTAGACACCATACCTACTCCCACAACAAAGAAGAAACTGCAGCAGATAATGGGTACCTTGGGGTACTGGAGAAAGCATGTTCCTGGGTTTTCCATAATAGCAAGACCCTTATACACACTAATGAGAAAAAATCAAGCATGGGAATGGGATGATGTTCACCAACAAGCTCTGCAAACATTAATAGAAGAATTAAAAACCTACCAATCCCTTGGTCCAGTTCATCCCAGCGATCCTATTGTGGTTGAGTGGGGTTTTGCTGAACATGGAACTTACTGTAATTTATTTCAAAAGGGACCTGAAGGACCCAAACGTCCACTGGGATTTAGCTCGACATCATTTAAAGACACTGAAAAAAGATATTCCAACTGGGAAAAAGGACTTTTATCTCTTACTAGAGCTCTGAAGCAAGTAGAGAGATTTCAGCAGCTGCAGCCTGTTAAAATTCAAGGACCTTTCAGCTTGCTAAGTAGTGTAACAAAAGGCTCTGCTCCGCCTGAGGGCATTGCACAAAGACCCACAGTACACAAATGGTTTGCATACCTCACAGGTATCACAGACCAAATGATTATCACTGAAGGACCGATAAAACATACGAAATTACAGATAGACATTCCCCCAGACACTCTGGCTCTGCAACAGCCGTTCAAAAGCAGCCCAATAACCGACGCTCCTGCGTTTTCCCCAGATTCTGAAGTAAAAGGTGTATGGTTTACTGACGCCTCAGCTAAACGAATTGATGGAATATGGAAGTACAGAGCAGTAGCTCTGAATGTTGAAACGGGAGAGGAAGTGATAGAAGAAGGTTTAGGAAGTGCACAAGTAGGAGAATTGAAAGCAGTGTTACTGGCAGTAAAGAGAAAGGCAGAGAAAGTGTATGTGGATTCTTACGCCGTCTGGGCTGGAGCCACACAATGGTTGTGTCAGTGGGAAGCGTTGAATTGGCAAGTAAATGGAAAGACAGTTTGGCAAAAGAAGGATTGGGAGTGGTTGTTAACAGAAGCTCAGAATCGAAAAATCCAAATAGGCTGGGTTAAAGCACATTCAAATGACCATACATTGCAATCGTTTTGGAACAACAAAGTAGATAATCTAACAAAAATAAAAAAGATAAAAAGTGATGAGTTAGAGGACTCACAACACTGGTACAGATTAGCAGAATTTTTACATTGTAAATTAGATCACACGGGTGAAAGTGCTCTCTTTTTTTGCAGCACAAAGTAGAGGATGGCCCATAACCAGACAAATGTGCAAAAATATCCTCACACAGTGTCCACAATGTCAGCTGAGACTCAAACAAAATCACCCAGATCAAGCACCACCCTTACACATCAAAGATAATAAGGCACTGTGGTCAACCTGGCAAATAGATTATATTGGACCTTTAAAACCATCTAATGGTTATAAGTACATATTAACAGGAGTTGAAGTTGTATCTGGACTAATAAAGGCCACAAAAACCAGACAAGCTAACACAGAAGCCACTATCTCAGGACTTAGTGAGTGGTTTTCTAGCCTTCCTGCTCCAGACTCTATACAGAGTGATAACGGATCACACTTTACCAGTACAGCAGTACAAGATTGGGCCAGGAAGGAAGGTATCAAGTGGATTTTTCACACACCTTATTATCCACAGGCAAACGGAATGGTGGAACGGGCCAATGGTTTACTGAAACGCTACCTTAAACCACAGAATTCTAACTGGGACAAACGGTTATCTTATGCTCTTTATCAGTTAAATAATAGATATGGAGTGATGGGTAGTCCAATCTCACGAGCTTTCTTAAGCCCTGTGTCTTTTCAGACAACTCCACATAAAAAGACTGAAACTTTTCAAAATAATCTAACAGTGGGCCAACAAGTTATGGTAAAATTACCCCAAATTGGAATTGTACCAATGATGCTGACAAGTGCTCGAGGGCCCATGGCTTGGGTAGCTACTGATTCTAATGGGCACCAGCATAGAATCAGCTCTCGATGGGTATTTCCCACATTTTAAAACTGTAACAAAGCTGATTTCGCTAAGGGCAAGACCCCGTTTGGCCACTGAAAACTCATAAAACCGTCCCTACACTGCCCCCATGTGACAGCAGTGAAAATAGCGACCTATTTCCAACTACAGGCCAACAGAGGGAATGACAACTCTCAAAGAAAATGTTAATCACTATTTAAATTCTGTTGTTTTAGTTTCTCTAATAACCTTAAATATTTAAGAATATCCCCACCAGATCTAAGGCTAAGCGTGTACTCCGGACGTGAGAAGAAAAGGAGAAAGAACTACTTGCTACACAGCTGTGAAAACTTCAAAAAGTCCTGGACTCTTAAAGACAAACAACACCCATTCCACATAAACGGAAAACCGCATGGGACTGCACACCAACCAGTAAATGTGTTGTAATCAAAATGTTAATGATAATGCTGCTTATGTTTTTATGCCTGCAAGTGACTGTTTTTAGCAATGCTAAATGGCACACCAGCCACCCGGATAAAACTTTGCAATTAGTCATTGTGAAAGGGAAACCAGAGAAAAATGTTAATACTTCCATGGCTCACTCTAACCTAACACAAATAGAACAAATGCTATCTGACCCATGGAAAAGAAACACTCATCTCAAATTAGTACAAGCTGTAACTCTGATAGCCAATCGAAGTGATTGTTAGATCTGTTCTCAATTTCCTACTCACTCAGATGAAGGTACTCGAATGATGGGAATTCCCACACCAGGTATATTTTCCAATGGTATCCCTCCTGCCAAAATAATGCTCTTTTTGGGGGGAACCACAAGTCACACCATTATAGACCAACAAATCCTAACAATAGACATTGTAACTGTGGGAACTTCCTGTATTCACAGATGTCTAGAGGGACCAGGAGTAACTTCACACCAAACAATGAAATTACTTGAATGTAACCGTGGTGTCAAAGTAGGAATTTATCCCGAGTGCCATTCATATCTGGACGTAACTAAAAAAGGCATTTTAACCACGCAATGGTGGCCTATTCCAGACAGCATGGGATACTATTGGCTTTGTGAAAACCAAGCTAGAAAAGCTCTACCCCCTATGTGGGAAGGAATATGCACCATCGGTACAGTTGTCCCAGAAATAGACATTATTGATAAATCAGAATTTCCCCGAGGACACCTAAGATCCTTTATTACAAGACACAAACGGAATTTAAATCCTTTGGTTGAGAGGCCTACTGGATTTCATAAATTTGTAAGAGGGTTCTTACCATGGATAGGAATACCTGAATTAGAAAAGGCAATAGTAAATATATCTGGAGTTATTGAACAAATAGAAAACCGGACAAATGATGCAATCAGTGCCTTACAACAAGAAGTCACCAGCCTCTCAAAGGTGGTTAAGCAGAACCGAATGGCTTTAGACTTGATATTAGCCTCCAAAGGTGGAGTATGCACAGTCATCAACACTAGCTGCTGTGTATATGTAGATCAAACCCTCAGGATACAAACTGATCTAGAGGAAATTAGGAAAAACACTAAAATTTTACACGAAATCCAGAAAGATCAAAGACCAGATTTATTTGATTGGATAACTTCATGGATCCCAAATTTAAGTGCAATCATGAGGAAACTAATTGGTGTAATAATTGTAGTGGTAACATTAATGATTGGAATCTGGATCATACTTCAAATTTGCAAAATTAAAATCAACAAAATAAGTAAATCCAATAATAATCGACGTCTCTAAAAAGAAGAAATCCCAAATTTAGCTTTGTTCACTCAGTGCTATTGAAGTACTAAATGATTTGGCAGATCTAAGTGATGTTTATGTATATACTTTATAATTTTTCCACATGTATTACTTTATGTCTTTACCTTGATTGTCACAGTAGGAAAAGGAGATTGTATCCTAAATATAACCTAATCAATTTATAATCAAACCTAGTATATATATATATTTCTGTATCTACCTCTCTATGTGTATTTGTTTACATTTTTATAGAATTGTCTAACATTTTATATGCTAACACTAAACTCCATTGAGAAACAAAGACTGAACTGGAGAGCACAAAAAGAGCGAAAGACTCACCAACCATACACTGGACTCATTCAGCTGCTACAACCAAGAAGCTACCTTCACAGACTCTTTGTTCCTGATCTTCCCAAAATCTCAAGACTCAAGGAGTGGAAAACAACCTACCCTACATGGACTAATGCTTGTTAAATTACCTCCAAATACTATGGACATTCTGAAGTTAATATCATATTTACTAATCCCTTAGTTGTTACTACTAATGTTTCTCTTATATGTATATTTTGCTACATAATCTACTACATGAGCCCATAAACTGAAGCAACAGCAAATGCTTCCTATTAACATAGTCAATTTTCCATTAGAGAATAATACAATTTTGGAAACGCAATGTATACCAAAAAAAAAAGAAATTCAACAATAATACATAAATTAAAAAGGCGTGGGTGCGTTTTATAGCATGAAGGCAAGAGACACCTGCACTGTCACTTCATGATACAAGAGTTGTGTCTTTGGGTCACAGGGGTGGATTGTGGCAGGACAGACACCCCCCCCCCTTCTCTCTCCCTGATTGCTAGCCGAGATCGATGGCTCAGATTAAGTCAATGGCTTAATCCTGACTATCAATGCTGGCGTCTGGAACTCAGAGCGAGACACTGAGAGAATGTGAGTAATTTTCAAGTGACCGCAAAATACACACTCTTTTCCCTATAAAACACCCCGCAAAACTCAGTAAAATCAGAAGCTTTTGTACATGGATACTGGAGCGTGAGAAAAGTTTCTCCCCCAGCTTGGACGCGAGCTGTGCGGTTACTTCCCGTGGGATTGAGAGTGGATCTGGTGCATCCCCAACCCCAAAAATTGGATTTGGTAAGAAGCATTCAGTTTCCTGAATTGTATTTCTCTTTGCTAGCTACAATAATATTAATAGGTACCTTTTTCATTTTTAGCGCTGTATTGTTTTAATCTCCCTATTTTGGGCACACATATATATATGTTTGTTTTAGCTATGAATAGCTTTTCATGTGTTGTGTAGTAAAGTTTGTCTAGTTCTTTGTTCCGTTCTCACCTGTGTCTAATAAACTATAATCTATTTTACATTAGACATAAATCGGCTGTCTTTATAAGAACTTACGAGTGAGACTGGATTTTGGGGTGCTGGTCACTCTGAATAAGTTTGGTCACTAGTTGTCATAGGCCTAGGCAACTAGTAAAATCCATATACCCTCTGTTTCCACTCGTAACAGTACCTGAATGAGAAAGACAAGCTACTCAAGCAACAAGAAAAGAAATCTCTTCAAGCAGCAAGAAAAGCCGTTTACTACCTACACAACTAAAGAAATTAATTAAATCTCCTGAACTCCTGCAAGCGAAGAAGCCAACTCCAGACAAAGAAACCATACTAGACTGCATAGTAACTAATGAATTTACTGTAACTAAAATATTCATTGTAATATTGTTTACATTTTTCTTATGCTTACAAGTTATTATTTACAGTAATGCATTTTGGCTAATCAGCCATCTCAACAAAATTCTAACAAAACCCTAATAATTGTTAAAGCCTCTGTATATACAGATGTCTAAAAACACCAAAAGTAGCTTCACACCAAAAAATGAAGTTACCTAAATGTATCTGTCAAATTATAGTAAAAATCTATTCCAAGTGTCATTCATATCTAAACATAGCTAAGACAAGCATGTTAACCACACACTAGTGTGCCTATTCTAAACAATATAAAACACTACTAACTTTGTAAAAATAAAACTAAAAGAATTTTCTAATATTGATGTTCATTAATGATATATAAATTGTATACCAAAAAATTTGCAAAAATTAGAACCAACAAAAAAATATAGATCAAATGATGACCATCTTCTCTAAAAAGAAAAACTTCAAAAGAAAAACCTTGTTTAGTACTATTGGAGTACTAAATGATTCAATGATCTTATTATCTCAAATAATGTTTTTGTGTATATATATATCTCTTATCTAATTTCTGCAAGTATTACCTTAGTATATCTATGACTCTGATTGTCACAGTGGGAAAAATTTCATCCTAAAATATAACTCAAATTACAGAATCAATTTTGATTCTCCCAAAATAAAATATAAATTCCCAAATAGAATTATAGTCCAAAAGATTAAAACAATTAATTTTAATTACATCTTTAACTCCCCTGAGACAATCAAATCAATTAATATGTGTATGTGTATTCCTTTAAAATGTTGTAGAATTGTCTAACATTTAACATGTTAAGCAAAAACAGGTGAAACACTGAAGAAGAAGACTGAACTAAAGAAAACAAAAGAAGTAAAAGAATCGCCGACCATTGACTAAACTCTTGCAGTAACTACTATCAAAAATCGGCCTTCACAGACTCTTCTTCATTCCTGATTTGTATCACATCCTCCTATGACCTTAAAATTCAAGGGGTGGACATAATCTACCCTACATGAACTTATATCAACATAAATAACTTGTTAAATTGTCTCCAATTACTATGGACATTCTGAAGTTAATGTCATATTTTCTAATCCCTTAGTTGTTACTACTAATGTTTCTTTTATATATATATATATTATGTTACATAATCCACTATATAAACCCATAAACTGAAGCAACAGCAAATGCTTCCTATTAATATCAATAACATAGCCAAAATTCCATTAGAGAATAATACAATTTAGAAACACAATATACACTAAAAATTTAGCAATAATACATATATTAAAAACATGAGTGCTTTTTATAGCATGGAGGCAAGCGACACCTGCACTGTCACTTCATGATGTAAAAGTAGTGTCTTTGAGTCACAGGGGTGGATTGTGGCAGGATGCTCCCCTGTCGGGGGTTGAGAATTTCTTCCCATTCCTGTTACCAAGCAACAAATGGTCCGATGTTCAGAGTGATCAAGCCTTTTGTAAAAGACAAAGGCTAGGTTTTTGGGCAGGGCAAGGTAAGGGAGAGCCGGCTCTGGGAAGTCTCTCTCGTGGTTCGGATGCTGAGGGTAGAGGCTGCTGGCTCTTTGCTTTCCAGCTGCTACCAGAGGAAAATCCAACTGTGCCCTGTTTCTCTTCTCTCCTGGCTGGGTGAGCTTTGATTCAACTTTTTCTCCTCACGGGGAAAGGGCGCGTTTCCCCCCCCCCGGGCTTCGTTCCCTCGTGGCTGCTGCCGGGAGAGTCCGGCTGCCTCTGCTGCCCGCCCCCGCCCTCTGCCGCACGAGACCGCGGCGTCTGCTGTGACTGCAGAAATTCTCGCTGGCCGGAGAGAGAGAGAGAGAGCGCCCGCTCCTGCTGCCCTGTTCCCTCGCTGCCCTGAGCTGCTTTCCGCTGCCCTGCGCGTTTCTCAGCCCATCCGCCATTGCAGCTGCCGAACGGTGACCTGACCCTGCGCCACAGCGCCACCTGCAGCCGCTCGGGAGTCATCGCACCTGCCCTGGCCGGCCGGGAGCTCAACAGCGCCCCTGCTGCTTGCAACCGTGATTACACCACACGGGAGAAGGTTCAGCAGCTCACGTTATCTGCTGTTTGGTTTTCTGGTTCTAGTTGTGGTTTGCTATTATTGTTATTGTTTGTTTATAGATACTAGTAAAGAACTGATACTCCTTTTTTCCCATACCTTTGCCTGAAAGCCCTTGATTTACAAAATTAAATAATTCGGAGGGAGGAGGGGAAGGAAAATCACATCCTCTGCTCTAGGGGAGGGTTCAGCCTCTCTTGGCAGACACCTGTCTTTCAAACCAAGACATCCCCCCTCCCCCTTCTCTCTCTGATCAGTCCCAAGAAATGGATGGCTCAACTTAGGTTGATAGCCTATTCAACAGCTATCTAATGCTGGCGACTGAAAGTCTGAAAAGTCACTCCCCTGTGGAATGTAGAGAGAATGTGAGAAATTTTCAGTGACTACAAATACACACTTTTATCCTATAAAAAGCTCACGAAATCTCAGAAAGGTAGCTTTCTACATGGACATTGGAGCGTGAAGTAAAATCTTCTCCCCTGGGCTTGGACGCAAGCTCTGTGGTTACTTCCCGAGGGATTGGGTGAGGACGCTGATGCATCCCCAGCTCCAAAAATTGGATTTGGTAAGATCATCGAGTTTCCTAGATTGTATTATTCCGGCTAACTTATAGGTACCTTTCTTAACTTGCATTTCAGCTAGCTCAAGCAAGCATTTCTTAACTTGCATTATAGTTCAAACAAGCATTTCTTGCATTTTTAACTATTTTTATAGTTCAAGCAAGGTTTTACCCCATAATTGCATTTTTAACTATTATGGTGTTGCAATTATGTATTCATTGTGTGTTTATGTGTGTCAATCTGTTCTATGTTTGTTTGTTTGTTTGTTATGTTCTGTGTCAAATAAATGGTATTTTTAGACAGATCGGCCAGGTATCAAAGAATCTTGCGAACGGGACTAAGTCTTGGGGAACTAGCTATCTTAAAGTCTGTCAAACTGCAAAAAAACATAAAACTCCAGTCTCCCATGCGAGACACTCCCTTAGCTCTTTAGAGTCATATTAGCTCTGGCAGTTACTCTCTTTTTTGGGAGGGACATGGGGAGGGGTGTGACAGAAAAACAAAAAAGCCAGGAAAGACTTTGAACATTACCTATGTTGAATGTTACTGAACATATATCATGACTGAGCAGCACATACTTCCTTTGGCTAGGGTGTAACTCTGGTCTGTTAATATCAACTTAATGAGTTTCACTCTAATGAAAGCTCACTGAAGCAAACCCACCCCTTACCAAGTCTTTTAGGAAAAGGAAAAAAAAGATACTTCATTTGGTAAATGAGGCAGAGTATCTGAGATTTTTCTATTAAACTGTTAATGCACAGTACTGTTTGAGCTGATGAGTAATCATTCCGAGTAAACAGTATGCAGATCTATTTGGTATCTGTCAAATTTTAACTGTTTAACCACTCATTACTTCCACATTGCGGCTCTGTACTTTCTGGTCTTGATACAAAGAGCAGCACTAACCCTGATTTGAAGAGGCATTTACCACTAAAGTCAAGCTTAGCCCAGGTGTCTCAACAAAAAATACTGTTTTCAGGAAGACTGTGCAAAAATGTGCTGCCACTCTGCCACAGAGAGCTTGATTCCTAGAGCTACCATTAAAGATAGATATATTGTATTTAACCAAGAAATTCAGTGATTTTCAATTCCATAAGGAGCTCTATTGAGATTAGTTAAGAAATCTATATTTTTGCGACTTTGTTATTTTAGTTTCTATAATTCTGTTATTTTAGCCGCTTTTAGTTTTAATCAATGGTTAACTTTGTTTTAATAAAATAAGATAGATGTTATGGGAAAGAACAGGGAGTAACCCAGGCTTAGACTGATAAATGCACTGCACCTCTACTAAGGGGGATTGCTACACCCCAGAAGCTTCAATCAAAAATTTGTTTTAACTAGAGGAGCCTCAGAGTTATTTTATAACTAGAAATGGATTAGATGTCTAAGTGGGCAATTAGAACAATAAGATAATAAATGGGACACCATAAGGAAAGGCACATGCGTGAGGCTTGAAAGGTCATCTGGAGCGCTGCATAACAAAGAGAAAAAAAGAGACACCTATTCATACCCCTCCTCAAAATTACCAGAAAAGGACGCTAGATGGCAGTATTGCTTCACAGAAGAACAGCAAGAAGCCCCCGATACACTTCTAGCTGATGAAATAGTGGGGGGGGGGTAAAGTTGTAGTGTATATAAACCCTTGAAAGTCTTTGCTTCGTTGGACATTCTTGGCGAATAAATGACTGTCCCCAATTTCTGGCCAGAATCGTTATTAGGGATGTTAATTCAACAACTCCTAAGTTGCTGAATTTTAATCTTTTTGGCTTAGCCCTTTGTTTCACCATGTATCATTCTGCCAGTTACAAGCACTGACATTCCCCTTATTTCTATGAAATAAAAGTATCAAAATGATCTAACACAGTTGTTTTCACAAAGTGAATTAATAACACCTTTGAATTTACTACTGGAATCCCACTTGTTTATATAAATGAGACCAATTATTTACTGCTTGGCCAAATGCATGTTGAGTCTGATATCTTAGTTCCAGTCCCCTCAGAGACTCAGCATTAGACTTGGTACCAAGTTTACTTCAGTCATATACATTGCCCTTCATTAAATAGCATTACAAATATATTGAGTGACATACTCTTAACAGCTTAGCAGTAGTGTCACAAGCTTTTCATGCTATATGATACTGAGTTAGCACTTTTTAAAGTGATTGTTGTTGTTGGGGGGGTTGTGTTTTTTTCAGTTGTATGGGTTTTTGTTTGGGTTGCTTTTGTGTATGTCCCCATGGTATTGCATCCACAAGGCAATGCTCTGCTTATTTGCATTTTGGCCTGTAATTTTCAGGCATTCTTTAGACATTTCAGAACAGCCCAAGTTACCAATCTGGCTATACAGTGATCAAAAAGTTACTTAAAACTTTAAATAAATTTGAAGCTTCAGTCAATTCATATATTTAGCTAATTCAAGGGAAAGATAGTGGTAAAGTATCTCAAGTTCACTACCATTTGGGGAAAGGGGTTTAAAAAGAGAGTTCAAGACCTCTACTGAGATTATAAAGATTCTCTGTTAATGCTCTGACTAGATGAAAGAGACTCCAGCTTTCATGGACACAAAAATTAAAAATTATCTTAAGTCCATATATGTATACCACTTCAGACTCAGATAAGCAGCTCCCAACAAAATAACAAAAAAGCTCAACTAATAACCAAGTTAGCACTAAATGATCTAGCCTTTCTTCAGCCAGCCGGTCTCCATTCTGACCATTCTTTAGAAAGAAATAGATCAATGAGCACAATCACTAAAGAAACTGAACCAAACCCAGGCAGCACAAATAATTATTTATGGAAAGAAACCAAAATCCAAGACAGCAGAGCTAGAAAGACTAAAGTTAATGGAAGACCAGCAAAAACTTAATACTTGTGTACATCGGGGGAAAATGAAGTTAAAGGTTGATTTGGTTGTAGGAAATATTGTACTGCACAAGTATAGGACAGATAACAATCTGCAGATAGTTCTAGACATGAATCAGGTTTAGTGGCTTTCAAGCTGAATTTTTAAAAAATGGTGTTGCAATACAGGGTAGTCGACAAGACCCAGAAAATAATGCTACATTCTATTCAACAGATGGAAGATCCTCTGTAGGAATACTGAATCCAGTTTTGGTGCTACTCAGGAACCCAGTTAGTAAGGTTCCCTGGGAAAACGTTTGTGAAGGTTCTGGGGTCAATCAGTGCGGGTCACTTTTTAAGAGCCATCTCTTAAGAAGAGAGAAGCAGGAAATTCAAAAGTGTCATAAGTCAAGTAAGCAGGGATCTCCTCCTAGAACTTAGGTGGAAAAGGGAAGTGTATGGGCATTGTAAGCAAGGACAGGCAACATGGGAGGACTATAGAGATGCTATTCAGCACTGTAGGGAGAAAATTCATGTGGACAAAGGACCATTAAGGTTCAAGATGGCCAGCACTGCGAAGGACAGCAAAAAGGGTTTTTTAATATATTAACAGCAAAAGGAGAATCAGAGATAACATTGGACTGTGGCTTGATGAGGTCGGTCACCTCACAAACAGGCACACAGACAAAGCAGAGACATTTACTGCTTTCTTCACCTCTGAAAGGGATAAGGGAGTGTCTTTACAAACAAACGGCTGGTAAGATAAGACCTGAGTCTGCTGGTAAGATAAGACCAATACTGAGAGATAGAAGAAACAATGAGAAGGATTTCCATAGGAATTCCACTAATTGACTTGCCCAAGACTGTGTTAATAAACTACAAGAACAGAGACATAAGAAGAAAGGGGAAATGTGTATTAAGGGGGTCTGCATTAGGGGGAGATGTATATTACAGGGGATCAGCATTAGGTGTTCCAGGAAGTCTGTACCTCTCAAGTACCTCAGAAAATGGGGAAAAAGAGAGGGAACTTGCAGTCGGGAATTAGGATAAAAAGAGGCTGCATCCTCTATCAATTTGAGAGACCCCATGGGAAATGCCCATGACCTCTCCCTTTATTAATGAACAAAGTTACAGGACTCCTCTGTCTCCTTTTTGGACATAAAACACTGGAGTTTGTGGATTAATTTTCCTGACACCTCTGTCTTCAATACCAGTGATGGGCTTTGGGACCCTCAGAGCCCTGAGCTGAAGGACCATGACTGTGAGAATGATAAACTCCCAGTCAACCCTGAAACTGTGCAGTACCTGCTGCTCCGGCTGGATCCCTATAAGTCTATGGGCCCTTATGGGATTCATACAAGAATGCTCAAGGAACACTGGAAGTTGGGAAATGTCCCAATTTTCAAGAAGGATAAGAAGGAACACCCTGGTTATCACAGGCCTGTCAGTCTCACTTCCGTGAGTGGTCAAATTACGGAGAAGATTATTCTGGCCGTTATTGAAAAACATTTGAGAGACAATGCAGTCATTGGCCACAGCCAGCATGAGTTCATGAGGGGAAAGGCCTGCTTATTTAACTTAATTTCCTTTTTGTCCTGGGGTGTGAGAAAGGAGTGGTCAATAGGTAACTCAAGTTAACTATTGAGAGACAGAATATGTGAATTCTAAAACCTAGAAAAACAGGATTCCCTTAATCTTATCAAGATAAGAGGGACAAGAATCCGTTTGAAGCCAGCACAAGAAACCGCTGAATCATCTCATGAAGGGCTATGCATGCGCCAAAGAGAAAGGTGAAAAGTGCATTGTGATGAAGATTACTGGGACCTTCATCCTGGAAGGGGTCTTTGGGGTCTCCAAAGACCACCAGGACATACAGAGCATGTGTGGCGCACATGCTAATGATATTAATGACTTCCGAGAAATGACTTGTATAACCACTCCTATCCCGGGGAATGTGATGAATATTCATGAATTTTACCTATAATGTGTTTTTGGAAGTGCTGGTGCGTGTGTTTGGAGGAGGGAATCCCCCACACACGGTGCACCAAATAAAGCAAATACCCACTTCTCTGACTTTGTCTCTGAAGTGTCTCTGGGCCTGCTTGGGGCGAATCAGGTGATTCATAATGATATTGTATTCTGTATTAATCTGTGCCCAAAAATTGTAGCTGTATCTTTAAGACCTGGCAGCCAAGGACCTTGGCAGGGGCGGGGAGGGGGGGTGTTGCTCTGCGCGAGCGCTTTTAAAATTTCCCTGCCCGGGGTTTTTGCAGCTTTTTTTGCAGAGTGGTATTTGAGTCGCTGGCTGCTTGGTCTTTGTTCTGGTAAAGGCGTTTCTTTCCTTTTGTTTTTTTTCTTTCTTCGGCTTACAAAAGCTGCAGTAGCAGTCTTTGAACTGCCTTAAGGGCGAATTGCACAGCTGAGTGTCCGAAGCCGGGGGCATCGCGCTGACAGGAGCAGAACGGAGTGGCCTTGCTCCAGCCCGAGTCGCTGTCAACTGCATGGAGCCAGGGAGAGGAAAGGCCGAGTGGCTCCAGCCCAGCTGCTTCGCCTGCCATGCCCGCTCTGCTGTGCCTTGCTTTGGGGAAGTTTTTTGTCTGCTGCTGGAACTGCTCCATGAAGCTCCTGCCTTCCCAAGGGGGATGTGACGCCATCTTGTCCCTTTTGTCCTGCAAAGCTCGAGGTCGTCTCTGCTAGGCCTTGTATCGGGAATGGGTATTTCTATCATTTTGGGTCTCTCTTTGTTCCAGTGGGCTTGTGAGATTTAGCAGTTTGATATCTAGTGGTTATTTACTTTTTTCCCCCGCTTGTTGGCATTCTGTTTGTTTATAAACCATTATTTTTCCACTTTTATATATATTAGTATTCGTCCCTTATTGGTAGAAAGGGATTGTTGGAACCCTTAAAGGGAGACAACTCCTTCCAGAGTGTTCTTCTCTAAATTGTATCAAACCAAGACACCTTTTATGACAAAGTCACCTATCTAGTTGACCTAGGTAAGCCAGTAGATGTGGGGTATTTGGGATTTTAGCAAAGCTTTTGATACTGTTTTTCATGGTATGCTTCTGGAAAAAATGTCCAGCATAAAACTAGACAAGTCCATAATAGGTTGTGTGAGCAAATGGCTGATGGGTCAGGCTCAAAGAGTTATAGTAAATGGGGTTACATCAGGCTGGAAGCCAGACACCAGGGTTTCCTCAGGGCTCAATTTTAGGGCCAGCATGTTGCAGTCTGCCCCTGTTAACATTGGGTTAAAATGTTAGTTAAAAATAGGCTTTAGGAACAGGATAGGTAAGCACTGCATGTACAGGGCTCAGCGACATGATCACGAAGATTGCTTAGAGAATGGGGATTGTTTTAGTGAAATCATGCGGATTAGCACCTGTGAAATAAATCAGAAATACTATGGGAGATAAGGGGGCTTAAAGTCATGCTTGGGGGGAAACAATGGAACAATGATAAGTTGATGATTAACATATGATTACATCACTGTTCTGTAAGGAAAGGTATAAAATTGTACTTGTTTCAAACCTATGGCGAAGCCAGATTTGGGTAGATGTTACACCCCGGCTTCCCGAGCTCGAATAAAGGCACCTGCATATAATCATTCCGTGATTATGTGTTTTCCACGCTAACACCCCCTGATATTGAATTCTGTATTTCCCCATCCCTTTTCTTCCTTATATTTCCTCCCTGCCCACATGGTCCTGGCCACTCCCTCGGGTTTTCGCTATTGGTTCCTGTACCCCAACTCCGCCCATGTATCGCCCCTGTGCCCAGAGATCACTGGGCCAATGTGCTGTCGTCGTCGTCGTCTCTATAGAAAACCCCTGACCCTCCGCCACCACGATGTGTCTGCACCAGGGATGTCTTTGCATCCGAGGTCTTTGCATCTGGGGTCTCTGCCCCTGGGAGGTCTTTGGCCTCTGGTGGACCATGTGAATAAACAACTCCCATGGTCATTATGCAAAGGCCCTTCTCACCTCCTTTACTGCCGTCATTTTGCAAACAGCAGACGAAACCAGAGCTAGCCTTCGGCTCCCCAGCCAGTGGAAGCACAGTGACCAGCCCTCGGAGGGAGGGTTTGGTGCACTGAGGCATTTACCCGGGCTGGGCAGAGACACTCTCCGGTAAGGTCTGCTATACCATCGCAGAAACTAAAAAACGCACCACCAGTGCTCTTTAATGTTTTTATAAATGATCTCTATGCAAGAATCTACTGAACATTAAGTAAGTTTGCTAATGATACTAAATTAGGAGCTGTGGACTCCCACAAGGGTAGAGGCCTTACAGAGAGATCTAGATAGACTAGAGAGCTGTGCAATCACCAACCATGAAATTTAACAAGAGAAAGAGCCAGATTCTTCATCTGGGATGTGGTAATCCCAGTTATACCTACAAATTGGGAAACAAGAGGCTGGAGAGCAGCCCCATGGAAAGAGATCTGTGGGTTTAGGTTAATGGCAAGTTGAACATGAGTCAGCAGTGTGCCCTGGCAGCCAAAAAGGCCACCCAGGTCCTGGGGTGCATCAGGCACAGCATCCCCAGCTGGTCAAGGGAGATGATTGTTCTGCTCTGTGACAGGACGTCCTCCCCCTCCCCTCTCTTTCTGCTTTGTGGCGGAACACAGATAACTCCGGTGGGGTCAGAAGCCCAGCAGGAAGTTATCTCGTGGTGCCTGAAGGCCTGAGACCTCTAACCTTGAATTCATATTTTGTTATGGAAAGAGGATGTGAAAAGAGAAACAAAGAAATGAACAGTGACCAAAAAGCACACTTTTGCAACTATAAAATCTCACAAAAATATCCCAGAAGGAGAGGTTTCCTACACACACTCTGAAGATGTGTGAAGAGCTTCTCCCCAGAGTCTGGACGCAGACTCTGTGGTTACTTTCCCGGGAATTGGGTGAAAGGATTCCGAAGTATATTTCACCACCAATCAGCTGGTTAAGATACACTGGTTCCTAAGTTATATTATTCTTGCTAGCTGTTAATAAGAATAGGTACCTTTCCATAAATTGCAATTTAGCTATCCATAGTTTGCAATAATTTTATTCCATAATTGCAGTGTTAGCTATCCGTAGTTTTGCAATTATGGTATTCCTGTTTAAGTTTATCCTAAGTTTTTATGTCTGTAATTTTTTTTCTGTGTCTAATAAATGGTAATTTATATCATATTAGACTAATCGGCCATTATCAAAGAACCTTGCAAACGAGACCAAGTCTTGGGGTGCTAGCCACCCTAATAAAAGTTACTGCCTGCTGCTAAAAGCCTGAGCAAACAGCAGAAACTCATAAAACTCCTGTCTCCCATGCATGACATGCTCTACTCTGCGTTGGCATGGCCTCACCTCGAGTACTGTGTGCAGTTTTAGGTGCCTCAATATAAGAAGGATATAAAGATATTAGAGAGCATCCAAAGGACAGCAACAAAGATGGTGAATGGTCTAGAGAGCAAGGCTTATGTGACAGCAATGCAAGATAGTAGGGTCTTTGCATGCATCCTCCTCATGCACACACCTCCTCTCCCTTTCCACAGTCTCTGATGGACAGTGTGTTTTGTCCTAAGGTAAGAACACCAGGTGGGTATTGCAGGAAGAACTGCTCACATAATTAATGCATTCCAGAGATGAGGGAGCTGAGATGGCCAAGATTGACTTTGGTGCCCATCAGCCAGCATAAGGGTATAAAATGCTGCTGGAGACTGGACCAACTGGGCAAATTGGTCTCCTGAAATTGCAGGCAGCAACCCCCTCCATGTATGCCTGCCATGTATGTCCACCCCAAAGACTGGGAACACTCACTTTCCACTTTTGTACAGGTGAGTAAAAAGTCTCTAAGATCTGGTTGATGTCAGATGAAGTTAAAATTCTCAAAAAGTTCACAGCAACAATGGGTTGGTCTTGAAACCATGTCAGCAAGGTGCCAGAGCAATGGAGCAGTGAAGAGTCCCCAAGAACACAATACTATAAATCCTTATTTCATTGGCAACTAATTGTTCAAATAGATTTAAGCAGAAACTGTAACAGAGTATAAAGTTAAATAATAACTTGGTCATAGCTGATAGGATGGAAATATAACCTCAAGTTACCTTAGATAATTATAATGCTAAAAAACACACCGCCAGGGAAATTCATACATGTAAATGATAGTATTATGAACTGGACCAAGACCACCACATGCATATTAAGAATTTTGTTTTATAAGCATGAGTGACCTGTTTCTGTATCATTCTTTCTTTGGTACCTTTTTGTATAAAATATTCTGCCTGTTTCCAAAAAGGTGTGCCAGATCTGTTAGATGCCTGGCACCCTATTCTGCAGAACTGTAATAAAATCTAATATCTCAAATCAGTGTATTGATGGGCTCCTTCACACTGGGTAAAAGAACCCTGCTTTAGGGACAACACGGTCAAATATGGAGATAAAATCCTAAAGTAGTTTCATAGTTGTTTTCTTGGTTTCTAATTGTGAATTGTGCAAGGCCAAAGACTGTACCTCTGTACATTTCTAGACAAAACTGCTTATATTATAACCCTTTAGTCATAGACTATTGACCAAATCTGAGACTAAGTGGACTGAGCCACACCTAGACTTTTCTGAGATGTTTAGAAAGCAGGGGGGGTCTGACTTAAGCTTGACTCAACAGGAGGGACCACAATCTGATGATACTATAAGCCATTGTAATAAACAATAGAGTTGTTATTTAGATACTGCATCAGGAATGCTTAGATACTGTATTAACAATAAATCTGATCATAATAATCCACATGATCACTGTGTCTTACTTCTTGAGCCTTCTCTCAACTACTTTGCTATAATTTATGAGGAACAGTTGAGGTCACTTAGTTTTTCAGCTTGGAGAAGGCTAAAGGGTGACCTCATCACAATCTACAACTTCCTCAAGAAGGGCAGTGGAGGGGGAGGTGCTGATCTCCTCTCTCTGGTGACCAGTGATAGGACACAAGGAAATGGTATGAAACTGCATCAGGGGTAGTTCAGATTGGACAGTAACAAAAGGTTTTTCGCAGAGAGGGTTGGTGGTCACTGGAACAGGCTCCCCAGGGAAGTGGTCACAGCACCCAGCCTCTCAAGACTTCAAGGGCTGTCTGGATGACTCTTAGTTGTATGGTTTAGTGTTAGGTAGCCCTGCAAGGAGCAGGGAGTTGGACTCAATCCTTATGGGTTCCTTCCAATTTGAGATATTCTGTGATTCTACCTGTATAACCCAGATGCAAAAGTTTCATTGTGCTAGGTATTGTACTTACATGCAACACCTTGGAGCAGTGCCTATCTTTTATCTGAAAACATAACAGATGTTTTGTGTGTTGCATATTTTAAAAATATCTGACCTTCAAGCCCTTTAGGCAAAATGAAAGGAACAGAGTTTATCGGAAGAGATAAGGCATAGATCAGGAAAACGGAATGAAAATGCTGATGAACAATAGGGCCTTAAAATACAAAGAGACAAAAGCCAGTAATCAGATACAGTTAAAGCAGCCAAGTGAACAGAGATGAGCCTAAAAACCAAATGAAAACCTAGGAGAATGAACTCTAAGAAGTTTAACATTTGTGGCATCTAGATAACAACCAATTCAATAATCAGTGAGAGAGGATAGCCAAAACAATTAAAAAGTCATTCAAACATAATGAAAGTTTTTTCTTTTTCAAGCTAGAGAGCTTAAGAAAGGTTCAGTTGTTAGTTCACAGTTCTCTAAACTCTTGTATATGAAGAATAAGCAAATCAATTCCTTTGGAACATAATTAACATCATGGCTTCAATCTTGCACCTTTTATCTTTCAGAAATACCTTGAGTACTTTAATGACTGTACATTGAAGCTTTCAACTCTCTGCAAGCACCACTAGATCTAAATAAGGGACTGAAAAAGAAAATCAGAAAAAACACATACCTTGTGTTGTTCTATTGCATCTACCCACTGTTGTCTGTGGTCTGGGTCCTGAGCTCGGAGGTACCAAACACTGTCATTTACACTGATATCAAATCTGCATTCGTCAAAGTCATGAGGCTGTGAAAGAATGTAAAAATAGCTAAAATTATCATAATGATCAACAATATCTCACACTTTAGAAATGCTGCAATTAGAAAAACTGATTGATATTGCCTTGAATTAATCCTAGATTCTAAATTTGGTTGTATGTAGGTGTCTCAAATAATAAACATAATAAACTTGCATAATAAAAAATGCCAATCTTCTGAAACAGAAAAGCCAGTTTAGTACAGTCTTAAAATTGTCACAAAAAAGTTCCACACAAACAGTGACCAAACATTCCAAAGGAATCTTTTAGCAAAATAACTACTGGACACAGCCAGGAAAGTACTTTTTTTTTTTTTTAATTTCAAAGCAGGAAAGAAATTAAGGTTATAGCTATCAATATTAATTTTTGATGGAAGAAACACATACATCGTAGCAAACAGAACCAGCATAGAGCCATAAAAGCAGACTATATCAACATGACAAGGAAGGCAGGAAACTAAAGGAAGTTGTGGCACCCTCTGCCTCAACTACCTTAACTAAGAGGACTGTCAGATAATTGGGAGCAACATGCAATCCCTTCCCATGACCACACGAATGCACCTAACTTTCAGTTTGTATGCCTCAAATAGTAAAATGCCTTTAATAGCATTAGAGTGAAGCTAGTAAGGAAAGTACAAAGGAACAAAACAATTATCTATTTTGCCCTGTGACACTGTCAGTTCAAAGTTACTCCCTAGCAAACATCCAACACAGAAAACTTTTTTCCCTTTAATCGAAAACTATTCTTAACAAAACATAACACAGGTACAGCTTCACACCTTTTCGAATTTGAATACAAAGAAATGTTACACATAGAAGCACATAGCGACATAACAGGCTGTAAGGTTAAGGCAAATGATGCGGTCTGAAAGACAATAAATATTGATTCCTGATGCCAAAGACAAGTCTACTCCTGTTTGTCGCAGTAGAGATGGACACGTGATGCAAAAACACGGCTCCAAGCCAGGAAGGAAGGTAGAAGATAGAGCGAGTTTTATTGCTACTGATGCCTGATGGGTTTTTTGTCCTTTTTCATTATACTTTTATACCCTTTTTATATACTCTTTACCCTTTCCCATTCCTGTACTTTTTACTCCCTGTATTTTAGCCCCACATGTTTATAACCCTTGTACTCTAGCCTTGTTCAGAATTCTTTGGAGAAGATGAAACAATCTCCACAATCTTAAGAACATGAGGCACCAACCTTGAAAGAGCCCCATCCCTGGGACATGTTTTTGTAAACTAAGTTGTAACCTTTTTTGGGGGAGGTAATTTGAATAAGGGGGCAATTACTTCATTTGTTAGGTTTCTTATTGGGGAATTTTAGATAGGTATGCTAATCGATGCAGTCCATAAATTGTATATGCGTGATACCGTCACTCTCTTTTCGTCGTGGTGCACCTGGGATCCTATTAAACCAAGGTAATACCCTTTTTCCCATACTGCGGTGTCTGCATCTCAATTTTTACCAGCATTTTAGGCATCACTGCAAAGTCTTTTTTATACTATTTTCTAACATTCATGCCATATAGCAATTGGCTCTCACTTGTTTTTTCACACCACCATTGGTCAGTTATTCCTAGTATACATCCTCTGTGAAAAGCAGCCTCCCTATTGCAGGTGTGAATTTTTCCCTGTTTTTCTGCCTTGTTGTTTTCTGCTTCTCGCCTCTGTCCACACCAGGGTTCCCACGGGTACGGGTTGTTGTCCACACTTTATTTTTACTTCTTGCTTCTGTTCATGCTAAGGTTCTTACAGGTATGAGGTTGTTTGTAACATGGTCAGTGTTTGTGAGCTGAGACAGACCTAGACAGACCTGCCATCGATTCCTACAATTCCCCCTTTTTTGTTTTAAAGCTAGAAATGCAGCATTTAAAAACTTCTGCAGGGCCCTTTCACAGAAAGGATAATAAACACAGCATATGAAGTACCGACCCGACATGGTCCGAAGGATTCACACAGCACGTGCCTTTAGAGTTTTTACAGCCATGGTCATGTGCCAGCTGCAAAAGATCAATGGCTACCTATTTTGCAAAACGATGTGTCTACTAAAATTAACACCAATTAACAATCCTAACAAACAATTTGGCACTAACAAATCCATAACCTAACTTATTTAACAATCCCAATATTTTTCCCAAACATCACTTCTAGAATTAAAGCTAAGACTGCAACTTAAATCAAGACTAAAACACATTTTTCTAAATTCAAGAACTCAAAAATATCATCACAGTCTTTTGCAACGGAATGTGAAAATCGTTCTTCACTCTGCAGTGCCACCATCTTCTGAAGTTTGCTTGTTGGTCTCATGACACTTTTTGCATTTCAAGTCAGGGCGCACACATCTTGCAGGTACCCATCACACGCCGGTATCAGTTGAAATGCAAGCATACCCACATCCCCAGGTAACCAGGTCCCATGGGCCTTCCCACCTGCCAGTAAACAGATCTCTCACCCACACCTTTTCTTGAGGGAAAGTCACTGCTCCATCCAACAGCAGAGAAAGACAATACTTCAAAAAAACCCAGGAATGTTAGAACTAGAAGATACTGTAAGATGGTTGATTGTATGCAAGGCTTTTTGCAGTCTGCTCTGTGATGGTTCCCCCACCATTCCCCCTTTTTGTTTTTTTCAATGATGCCTTGACTAGGGGGTAAATGAGGGATACCAAACTTGCAGGTCACATCCCACAGTCGCAAAAAACTGCCTTGCCCTCGCAGAGGGATAGGCAGGACTGATTTAGGGGGCGCTAGAATGTATTAATTTAAGAGAACTAGAAGCTGGATAATAATAATAATTTTTGAACTGATTTAGAAGGCCAGAGATTGGATAATGATTTACTAAGATTTGCTTGCTGAAGACAATTTATTATTCACTTAATGAATATGTGCCTACCTAGTATTGGGGAGGATAGAGAGAAGAGAGCCAAATAATTGAGAAAAACTACTGTGACTGAACATCCAGTTCTCAGACCCCAGAACTGGTACAAGTTGGTTCTAAGGCTTGGACTTGGACCAAGAACCAAGGAAGCATGCGCAAGTGAATAGGGTGAAGAGTTCATCGTGAGGAAGACTACTGACTTCACCCTCATTAATCATCTGGGACCCTCGCCCACAATTAATCCATGACACTGTGCTTGCATGAGCATATTTAAATGAACTTTGAACTCATTATAATATGAAGCAGGGATAGGTAATGAATATGTATAGGAGCATTGTGTAACTTTATGCATATGTAACCTATAACCTAATATAAACCTAATAAAGTGCTGCTGAAGGTGTGCATGTCTCTGGAGGGGCTACCCCCCATGCACCCCAGCTGGAATAAACGCATACCTACTTCATAACTATTTGAGTTGTGGAGTCAATCCACACCTCAGGACTATTATCAATTTTCATGGATGAAGGTACCCTTAAAACAGCAAATGCCAATCGCCAATGTGCGATAGCATCATGGCCTTTCTCTCCCGCATGAGCAAATGTTCACATAACAGAAGAAAAGGGAAGGTGTCAATCGAAATGTGCACATACATGAGACTACTAAATTTAACAAGTGACATCTGTTTGCCAGAGTAGCAATGCTTGCAAACTTCTGGGGTTGACACCTACAGGCAAAGGTGTAGTGAATCCTTGGTAGTCAGGACACAAATTAACAATGTCACGAGCCTGAATAGGTGTGAGTAAAAAATGTCTCTGCAAAGTATGTGCACTCTGATGGAAAAAATCATGTGATGCTTTGCCTTGTTGGGCTGAGGTGCTACCCATACAGGATTAGTGAGCTTATCAGCCCCAGAGTTACCTTCCGCTAGAAAACTTGGTAATGTAGTGGGACTTCGAACGTGCAAGATGCAGTAAAGATGCAGTCGATCTGGAATTGCAGACTACAAAGTTTTCAACAATGAAAACAAAGTAATATTGTTAACTGCCTTTAAAGTGAGCAATCTAGATGCTGTGCGATATTTGCAACATACGCTGAATTAGTAACAAGGTTCAGTGGTGTGTGAAAAAATCACTGGAATGCCATGGTCGCAGCCCCCAGCTCAACAAGCTGAGCAGAGCCCAACTGGCGACCCTCCAGCACCTGCCACCCAGACCCGTCTCCCTAGGCAACACAGGCCCCTCGATCTGGGGTGACAAGAAATACAATGGTATATGAAAGTAACACAAAGGAATAACAATACGTGAAATGAAACAATAAGCTGACTTAAGAAAATAGATCAATTGCCTAACCACTTTGCCATTACTCACTACCTGAATCCATGCTGAGCAAGACTACAACACCGAGCTTGTTCATAAACTAAGATATTATGCACATAAGGATAAATGATGTTCTGAGGAGAAAGCCTAAAAATTTAACTTTGTTGATTCCTTATAGGATCACAGGTGCCTGCAATTATGTTGGTACTATTTGCTTCGTACTGAGTAGCTCAGGCACGCCAAGGTCACAGATGAAATTCCAGGCATCCTCCAAACACTCAGCTGGGCAGATACCAAAGCAGCCCTGCGAGCCACTCTGCAGGCAGAGGAAAAGTTTTATATTCTGGAGAGGTCTTAAAAAGAGAGAAACTGAGGTTCATCCACAATAAGGCTATAAATAAGGCAGATTGTTGTGATTCATATACCAATTCTGTAGAGATGAAATAAAATGCATTGGGAAAAGTTAAAGGTGACTTGAACAATTTACATTTGGCTAAGACTCCATGAACATCAGAGGTATAGTTAAGATAAACACGTTTAAAATGGCTTCAACAAGGAATCCAGGTCCTGCCCAAGGTCTCATCAATCAAGGTGTTATCATCTGTCAGTCCAATTATCTTGCTGCAAGGCTTTCTCATTGTGAAAAGCTGGACACAAGTTTAAAACACAACTCAGTTGCACTAATTAAAAAAGTACTTTGAAAATACATTCACTAATGGACCTGTGGAGCCTTGACAGGGCCCCCCCCCCTTCTGCAGCACAGCCAGCACCTGCCTGCACTCCTGGCACAGGGGAGTGCCGCAGGGGAAAGCGAGGAGGAAAAAGTGGCGGAGCTGCCCGGCACCTCTGCCCGGCCCCGTGCTGAGCCGGGCAGCCCAAAGCCTCCAAGGGAAGGAAAACCCCGCACTTCCTAGCAGGACATGCTGGGGATTCGCTGCCATCCTGTCCTCCGGCAGCCCCCGGGAGCAAGGATATTAACATCAAGGCTTCTCCTGCTCAGAAAACAGAGAGTTCTGCAAGGAATAACAAAGTTGCTCCAATGTGGAGAATATTTTGCAATACGCTTCAAACTGCTTAGGGACGCCTCCAAGGCAAGAGCGCTGCCTCCAAGCAGGGGAAAGACAAGACGAAGGCAACGCAGCCACAGCAGGGGAATCAGCTGCTGAGGTGATATATTTTGGCTGTAATTGCAGCAACAAGTCCCGAGCGAAGTGCCACACTGTTAATTTGGCTACATCATTAATCACTTCACGGTTATGTTGTTTCTTTTTTGTGGCTGCCTCCCACTGCCTTCTCCTGCCCTATTTTACATTGTTTTAAAGTTTCAAAAAGCAAGCACCAAGTTGTTGTCATCTCCCGTGCGTCTCTGTCTCCGTGAGCAACAGCATCCCAGAGCTTTTCCTCAACTGCCCTCTAGGAACTCACACTAAAAGCAACACTGCTATCTGCTAGAACGCCCGTGTGCGTTAAGCAATGATTTCCATATAGACAGAACAGTTTTTTCCTGGCTAATTAAATTTTTTCCCATATTAGGTGTGATAAATGCATATCATAATGTTGGCTTTTTGCTAATATTACAATGGATACTATGTGTATGACTTTAATTCTTTTTTACAAAGGTAGCCTTGCTGTGAAAAATAGCTGTGTAATGATGACGAATGTCTTTCTTTCTGGTGCTAGCTGAGCTTAGACATAGTAGTGGAATAGCTGTTACAGTTTTGTTAGAATGCTTGAACTGCTTGCTTGAACTGGATAACATCCAACTAACGGTCCATCTTGGAGCTGGCTGGCACTAACCCCATCAAACATACTGGAAGCTTCCAGCAGCTTTTCACAGAAGCCACCCCTGTAGCCACTCCCCTGCTACCAAAACCTTGCACTGCAAACCCAATGCATGGAAATAAGGAAGACCCAGGGAACTAAAGGCCAGTCAGTTTCACCTTTGTGCCCAGAAAGATCATGGAGCAGATCCTCCTGAAAACTATGTTAAGGCAAATGGAAAAAAGGAGTTGATTGGTGACAGTCAGCATAGCCAAGCTTTGGTAGCAGGGGGAAGCTACAGGGATGGCTTCTGTGAGGAGCTGCCAGAAGCTTCCTCCATGTCTGGCAGAGCCAATCCCTGCCAGCTCCAAAGATGGACTTGCTGCTGGTCAAGGCTGGGCCAATTAGAAATGGTGGTAATGCCTCTGTGATAACATATTTAAGAAGAAAGAAAAAAAAGTTATTGTGCAGGTGTAATTGCAGTCAGAGAAGAGTGGGATGAGAATATGTGAGAGGAACAACTCTGCAGACACCAAGGTGTCTAGGTTTAGAGACAAGTTTGGGAGAAAACGCTCTGGAATGAACATTTCCTCTAAAGAAAAGGGTTTCAGCAATCCCTTCCCACTGATACAAAATAAATTTTCGTGGATGAAAGTGAAAAAAAAAACCTGTTTATTTGGCAAACAAGGTGCCCCCACAGCACAGGAGAAAATGAAAAACTGTTAGGTATTCAACAGTCAGTGTGGGGGTGCGGCGGCCCGATGCTGCAGATCCCGAGTCCCCGAGGCCGGCGGTCGGCGTAATCCACGGGGACGCTGCCGAGGATGCCATCGCCTGGGACTCGGAGGAGGCCGGGCCGTAAACCGCTCTCTCCCTCCCCTGGAAAGTTTTTCCTAAGTTTATTGGTTTAAAGTTCGCTTCCCCGCCCCTATCACCGCCCCCGCTGCTTGCCCTCACTAGAATGTTCTGTTGCCGGGCTTCCCCCATGAGTTGCTTGTAATCCCCTCCCTAGTTATATTTCATTTGCTCCCCCGCTTGTCCCTCATGTTGTCCCGGAGCCCCGTTGGCTCCGCCCCTGTTGTTCCTCCCCGGGAAACCCCGTATTTCCCCCTAAAAACCCCCTCCCTTTGTTCTCTCGGCGTGGTGTGGCCGCGACCCCAGCCCCGCCGGGCTCTGCGCCCGGTAGCGGCGTGGACCGCCCCACCCGAGAGCCCCCGGTGTGCCTCCCCCGCGCCGCTTCTCCTTAATAAACTGCACACTGGTGACTCTCAGCTCGTCGCACTTTCTTTATCACGGGAAGCGACCAGCGACTCCACGGCGTTCCTGCTCGGTAGGCACCCGCCTCCGCCGCGTGGTCCCTGCCGCTCCAAGGAGCGAGCCTGGGAACACTGAGGCTGACCGTAGCCGCCTCTGGGACAGAGCTGAACAGCTGGGAGGGCTGAGAGCTTGGGCCCAGGTGAGGCCTCCGAGGTCTCCCGAAGCCCCGGAAGCCATTGGGACTGAGGCGGCCGGACCCCTCCGGACCTTACAACTTCAAGTCAGAACTTTACCCTCCACATACCCACCCACCCACAGCGGAACAAACAAATCCAAAATGTCAGTGGAAGGGTAAAAAACTGCTGACCATGTGCCAAGAAAGAACAAAATGGCAGAAAACCTTTTGTCTCAGGGAAGGAAGAAGAGTCCACGCAGCAGTTTGGGGAAAAGAAAACAGATAGGAACCTGGTGAACCTCAAATGTTGGTCTTCTTGCTGCAGACGAAGCTGGTGGATTTAGAGTCCTTTCTTTCATTTTCCCGAGGTCTGGGCTAGGAGGAGTTGCTCTGGCAGCTCCCCGCAGGTCCCACCACCCATCTCCCCAGGGATGGTCTGATCTTCGGACCAAAAAGCAAGCCGAACAGTCCAAGAAGAAACAACAGAAGCCACCGAAGAATTGCTACTGCAGTCCAGGGAAAAACTTCTTGCCTAAGCTAACAAAAAACAAGGTAGCTAAAAGCAACGATGTAACACCCGTCTGCTCAGGAAGCCAAGCACAGGGGAGACAGAGTTTGAACAAAGCCCGTGCCAGAGTTCCCCTGGCTCCCGCCCCTCCCCTGGACCCAGCTTAAAGCTATAGGACCCATTTCTGGGCATAAAGCAGACAATCAGGAATAGAGTATGATCATAAAATCACCCCAAGACACAGGGTCAGTGAAGAATGAGGGGGAGGAGGTGCTCCAGACACTGGAGCTGAGATTCCCCTGCAGCCCATGGTGAAGACCATGGTGAGGCAGCTGTCCTGCTGCAGCCCATGGAGGACCACAGGGATGCAAAGATCCACCCACAGCCCATGGAGGAGACCCACACTGGAACAGGTGGATGCCTGAGAAGAGGCTGTGACCCCATGGGAGGCCTGTGGAGAGAGAAGCCCACACTGGAGCAATTTGTCCTTGAAGGACAGAACCTCGTGGAAGAGTGACCCACACTGCCGCAGTTTGGGGAGGACTATTGCCCATGGGATGGACTCACATTGCAGCAGTTCATGGAGATCTGTTGCTCCTGAGATGGACTCATGTTGGAGAACTTAATGGAGAGCTGTCTCCCGTGGGAGGGATCCTATGCTGGAGCAGGGGAAGGACACTTCTCCCTGAGCAGAGGGAGAAACAATGGGTGATGAACTTACCATAACCCCCATTCCCTTGTCTGCCTGTGCTGCTGGGATTTTGTTAGCAATAAATTTAATTAATGTCTCTAATTCAAGCCTGTTTTTCCCGTGATGGTATTTGGTGAGTGATCTCTCCTGGTCCTTATCTCTACTCATGGAACCTTCGTTATTTTTTTTCCTGTTCCAGCTGTGGAGGGGAGTGAGAGAGAGGTTTTGATGGGTATCTGGCATCTAGCCAGCATCAACCCACTACAGCTTTACTAAGGGCAAATCATGGAAAAGATTATTCTGGGAAGTATTGGAAAATACCTGGAGGACAACACAGTCATTGGCCACAGTCAGCATGGCTTCATGAGGGGAAAGTCCTGCTTGTCGAACCTGATTTCCTTTTAAGACAGGGTAACCCACCTAGTTGATCTAGGAAAGCTGGTGTTATGATCCAATTATTAAGGTTCTTTGGAAATACCTCTGCCCGAATTAAGGTACAAACGAGACCATATGCCAGTCAATAGTATGAGTTTTATTTGATAGTACAGATGAGAGAGAGAGAGAGAGAAGAAAAGAGAGAAAAGGGGGAGTAGGGAGAGAGATGGAGGGGACAGAGATGGACAGGGACAAAGAAGTATCACCACTCCGTGGGCCCCACTGGTGTCCTGATGTCCTCTTCAGCTGGTCTCGGTGGTGGAAGTCCCCGAAAAGCACAGAATGCCATAGGTTAATATACACTCAGGCCAGGTGGAAATGTCCAGGCATGTCCCTCCGGGGGAGGGGGCAGCCTCTAGCAGCAGACTCTGCTTGCATCACGTGCACTCCTGTGGTGCAAGGCATCTGAGGAGCACTTTGGGGGGTCTGTGATGGATTGTGACTCCCCCTCAGCTGCCTCTCACGTGAGATTCCCGTGGATGTGGCTTGTGGGGTTGGGGGTTCCACAGCTGGGCCAGTTTGTGTAATGGAGGATGAGTGTGTATTGCCTCTGACCAGAGGTTATGCCATCCTCCTCCCCCCTTCAGCTGGGGGGTAAGACTGTGCAAACCTGGCTTCTGTGAGCTGTGCTCTGCCCCCACCCCAAACTCAGCCAGAAATGATTCTCAGTACAGCTGGTGGCTTCAGCCTCTGTGGACGCATTCCTTTCCTTCAGACTGAGATGATTGAACAATAGGCTTTTCCCTTTATCTAATCTCAGCAGTTTGGCTCTCAGTACAAAGTCCCAGTCAGGTATCCTCAGGGAGGCTTCTTTGATCAAAACTTTGTATCAATGTTTGAGGCATGAACTATTTTCAGTCTCTGACAGCTGGTAGATGTAATCATTTGGGATACTGTCTCTCACAGCATCCTTACAGACAAAATGTCCAGCACACAGCTGGATAACCATGTTACATGATGGCTGGGCAATTGGCTCACAGGTTAGGCACAAAGTGTTACAGTGAAAGCTGTGACATCAGGCTAACATCCAGTCACTAGTGGGGTTCCACAGGGCTCCATCCTCAGCCCAGTTCTCTTGAACATCTTCATTAACGACTTGGATGCAGGACTCAAAGGAATACTAAGTAAGTTTCCTGGCAACACTAGATTGGGAGGAGCTGTTGGCTGATTCGCCTCAATCGAGATCAGAGACACTTCAGAGACCAAGTCAGAGAAGTGGGTATTTGCTTTATTCGGTGCACCAGATGTGTGGGAATTGTTTCCACCAAACACACACACCAGTACCTCCAAAGGCACAGTGTTATAGGTAAAATTCATGAATATTCATTACATTCCCTAGGATAGGAGTGGTTATACAAATTACTTCTCATAAGTCAATAATATTACTAGCGATTTCTTGTGCTCAATGGCAAAAGGATTCCTTTTGCCCCCTTTTATCTTGATAAGATTAAGGGAATCCACAAGGCCAGAACTGACGAGCGCTGTGCTGGTGGAAGGGGCAAAAGCTCAAAGAAACAAGAATGGTTGAAGTGCAAATAGATTTGAGTTTTCTATTTGACCACTCCTTTCTCATGGCTCCTGTCCCCCTTTTCTTTTTGTAATTTTGTAATTCTTTACAAATCTTGTATGTCATGAAAGTAAGTACTTTTCTCTATTTCATATCTAAATTTGTACTTTTGCCATTGAATATAAGCATCGCAATTCTAAGTACATAATATCATACAACAATAACTACTATTGCAGACAGTAAATAACAATACAAAAACACAAATAACTATTACATACATTTGTTTAAGTTAGGATTAACATAATTGCAACAGCTTGTATTTATAACTGTACATACTCTTTCTCTTCTGGCATACAGCAAATCTATAGTTAACTGTGAGATGTTCTTAATCTTGATTTGCTGTGCTCTTATGGCATCTGCAGGGACATTCATTATGGTCTCTACAGTGGCAGAAAGATTCTTCTTTACTTTACTTACTTCGGGCCAGGGTATAAACTACCTGGCAAAGCTGTGAAAATTGGTGGGTTTATCTATTAGTATAAAAGTTCGGAGTAAGCTTTGTTAGTTGAGGAACAACACTAATGTGGAGAGATACTAGTCTTATTGCACAGCGACTTTGTCATCCCAAGGGCAAAATTTTATGGGCACTGTGTTCATATATTTAATATCAACTCTGCCCTGGGGGCACTGGCTGACTCTTGGGCTTTGGTCTTACCTTAGTTTGATTTTTATTTTACTTATTAGCTTCCCTATAGGTTTAGAATTTTGAGCAGTTAATTTGAAGAAAAAGAAGACAGAATCTATAGAAATTCTAAGAGGAATGTTAATTCTTTTGGCTTTCTTGGGCCTTCCATCCCCTAGCAGGTTTCTTTGGAGTCAGGGTTGGGGAGAATGGAGCACTGCCTCTGCTGTGTGCATGACTGGACCTCACTGCAGGCTGGGATGCTCTGGGGATGAGGTAAGGGACAGTTCACTGTCTCACCAGGGCAAGGCCTGACTTGCCCCTTCCCCACACACCACACACACAGGCATCTTGAAGTGTCTCAGAGACATTAATTTTTCCAGTTTTGGCAGCTCACATCATGGCTCTAGACAGTGATCAGGACCACTGATAGCTTTTCTTGATTGTAAAATGGGGTACTTTTCTTCCTCACCTTGGTCGAATTTCTAGCAAACAGAGCAGAAAGGAAAGAGGAAAGCATAAAGGATAACTAAGACTCTCATACTGTTAGTTTTTTGCTTGTGATCCATTAGGCTATCTTTTCTCCCCTTTCCAGTCTTTTATTTTACTCTCCGTAAATATAGATTATCTTTTAATTATAGAAAAAAATATGCTCACAAATATTAGCCACCCACAAAAATCAACAGACATTCAGGATCTTTTTATACAATTTTGCAAGCTTTTTCTAGGACTTCAAATGTGCTACTGAAAAATGGCACTTTTAACTGCTATTTAAAATTTTAAATTTCAGAGCCCAAAGCCTGGCAGATTGGTCTATGACTTTTAGCGATTTTTTAAAGGCAGTATTTTCCTTTTGTGGGGCTTAGCATTCTTAAACACTGGACAAACAAATATGCATTAAACAGCAACAGTTATAAATACTTAGTAGAATAGCCAGCCATCTTTTTGAAACCTTTTCATTTTAAAAATAAAATTATTTTGTTATTGTTATATTTCAATTTCACAAATTTAGATTTAAGCTCATATAGCTTTCTCTTTTTTTTTTGGCTTACTTACCCCTTTGCATCTGAAGCCATACTTGCCATTACAATTATTACAAGGTTTTGCTAAGATAGCTGACTGTGGATAACACTGTTCTGGAAATACAAAAGGCAAAACCTTTTAATGTGTTTCATTTTGGCGTTGCAGCTTTTAACTGATTTACTGTATATTATATTGTCCAATATGGTTCTTTTGTGTCCTCTTTGTCTGGAGTTTTACATTAGAGAGGAGTCTCTGGCCGTAGATCTCACAGTCGTGAGGGAAGTCAGCAGTTCTTTTGCTTCTGTGGCTTGAGTGGCTCCTTGTCTCATGTCTGGACACAGCTTTTTATTTGATGAGGACACACTGAAGGATGTTAAAACAAACTTGCACAGTGGTAACACATGTTAGAGTGGGGAGAAGGATGAATTCTTGCCTCTTTCAACTCTCCATTGGAAATTCTTATACAAATCAAGTTTTTAATAAGTGAGATATTAAGATTTAATGAACTAATGTTTTACTCTTGCAGGTTAATAAACTTTTTTTTTAATCATTTCTTAAATGCATGTATTACTCTATATGCATATTTAGAATTAGTAAAAATATTCACTATTTTGTCTTGATATACTTCGCAGGATTCTACAAGCACTTACAGCTCTGCTGCTCGAGCTGACTATGTGAGAGGCAAGGTTTCACTTATTTTAACTTTCTTTCATTAATGATAGTGTATTTTTCAAATTGTTAATCTTCTAGTACTTTTGAAGACTCACTACTAAATACATTTTCTCCCCAGACCAGGGAGTGCCTTGCAAATCTTCCCTTGCCTGGGTTTGGAGATTTATTCCCTGAATGCTGTGCAGTCATGGGTTTTCCTCAACCTCCTCAAGGAGGCTGAGCCAAACTCCTTCGTTTTTCAATTCTAAATCCTCTTGTTTTATTAAACAAGATTCACAGTACAATAACTGCACCGGTCATTTACTCAGATGCTCCTTGAGTCAATAAATTTTCAACTTGGTGTGAAACTTATCAGATATTTTTCTGTTGTCAGCCCTTGGGCCTCATTTACCATCAGAGCTCTGGCCTCACAACTGTGCAGATAATGCAGCTAGCCTCTGGCTGAGGCATTATTCATTCTGAGACAATGAATAGCTGCCAGCCACTGGATCTGGCAACTTACAAAATTAGCATCAGGCCACCATGTTCTCCAAAAGTGGCTGCTAAATTTTCAAAGCATGGGGAACAACACTTTTGCAAAAGTTACTTGCCATGACAACAAACCATACAGAGAGGACTGAATCCCCTGAGGATCCAGTTGTTTCTACAGACATTCCTGCTTTCAGTGACTCTCTGCCCTGCAGATAGCAGTCTGATCTCTTATCATCTGCTGCTCTGATCGGCTTTCTTTTGCTGAGGAGGGAATGCCTTTGCCACGTCTTGGTGGCAGGCCCTGTCTCCTCTGCCCCAGGGGCCTCGCAGTTTATTCTTTTGGGGCTGTAATACCTTTGGCATCACCTTTACTTTTGCCTTTTCTTTCTCTTTTCTTGCATACATTTGCAGTATCTTTCTAACCAGTTCTTTCAGGGGTTTATTCTGCCCTTCGTCCAGCTCCCACCCCCACTACTGCCTGGGGGTGCTCATTGTCCCACAAAGTCATTCCAGTGACTCAGACAAAACTCTTAACAGACAATCCACATTTCTAGACATTCCTTCTGCAGTATCCAAAAGCAGCCCTGCCCCCTCCTATGCTCTCAGCAGGCATGGCTAGCAGCACCTCTGAGCTCGCTCCCAAAGCGAAGGATACAGGGCACTGCAGCTCGCCCTGGGCCAGCTGCCAAAATTTTAGGCAAGATGGGGAGGGTGCTGAAAAACTTCTCTCTTCCTTCTTTTTCTTTCTTTCTTTTACTCTATTTACTTGCATGCTCTTTCTGCTACAACATTCTATACAACCATATTTCAGCAGCTACACACGGGAGTTCCAAAGAGGTACTTATAAGATTCAACTAGTTATTTTTATCTTGCGGGCATCCCCGCATAAATTTATATGCCAGCAAAAATACAAATTAACACAGGTAAAATTTTGCACACACAGTACACGCACACACATTCAAAAAAATTTCAAAAGCACTTGAGCAAATAGACAATATCACTTCCTCTCACAACTAATACAAGTGCACTAAGTTTAAGTTTCACAACTGTTTCCACACACAAAACACAGGATTTCAAAAGCAAAATCAAATGGAGCAATATTAGAAAGGTGTTGGGGTCTGGGTGTTCTCAATTCAGTTGCTAAAATCTTTCTTTTCAATAATACAATCTGTCCCCCCTCTAGATACTCCAAATCAATGGTTTATAACGACAGACAGAACAAAGATCACAGTATGATGGTGTAGTACAGTGGGGTCCAACCCCTTAAAGGTACCTCTCACTATAGCGGGGTCCAACCCCGGGGGTCCAACCCCTTAAAGGTACCTTTTCTTAACAGCGGGGTCCAACCCCTTGCCTGGGACTAATTTTGGGAGACCCAGTCACAACCCACCCTCGGGGACTAGCACCCCGGACCTGCAGGCATTTCTGTTTTTGTAAAAGTAGCAAATACCTTAATTTGGTGCAGATGGTCCTTGGTCTACCCCCGCCTCGAGCCAAAGGACAGCTGAGCTCCCCCTGAAAATTCAGGGTCGCGACTGGGAGGTCTGCTTACCCCTGAATCTGGCAGCCGAGCAGAGTCAGGGTCCCATCTGGAGGTGCCAATTTGATTCGCCCCAATCGAGCCCAGAGACACTTCAGAGACCAAGTCAGAGAAGTGGGTATTTGCTTTATTCAGTGCACCAGATGTGTGGGAATTGTTTCCACCAAACACACACACCAGTACCTCCAAAGGCACAGTGTTATAGGTAAAATTCATGAATATTCATTACATTCCCTAGGATAGGAGTGGTTATACAAATTACTTCTCATAAGTCAATAATATTACTAGCGATTTCTTGTGCTCAATGGCAAAAGGATTCCTTTTGCCCCCTTTTATCTTGATAAGATTAAGGGAATCCACAAGGCCAGAACTGATGGGCTCTGTGCTGGTGGAAGGGGCAAAAGCTCAAAGAAACAAGAATGGTTGAAGTGCAAATAGATTTGAGTTTTCTATTTGACCACTCCTTTCTCATGGCTCCTGTCGCTGTTGAGTCGCTAGCAGAGAAAAGACCCGAGTTCTCAGTGTGGCAAGAAAGAGGAAGTTTATTATTTTGATTTCAATATATATAGACTTTTCAGAGGCCGCCCAGATTGGTCAGCCAGAAACCTCCCCCTAGGCCTGATTGGCCAGGCCTGAACTGTCCAAATCTCGAGACACTGTTTAAAAAACATCCAAACTTTATCTTTGTTTATAAAACACAACGGAATATTCTCACGAGAAAGACCTGTGCTAGCCACAGCCTCCTTCGAAGACAGGGAGGTGTGGCTAGCACAGTTTTTCCCATGAGAGGTTTTCTTGTGTTTTGTAAATAAAGATAAAGTTTGGATGTTTTGGAACAGTGTCCCAGAACTTGGGCAGTGCAGGCCTGGCCAATCAGGCCTGGGGGAAGGCTTCTGACTGACCAATCTGGGTGACTTTTGAGAACTCTATAAATGTGATGAAATCAAAACAATAAAGGTCATTCCTTCTTGCCACTGAGAACCGATGCATTCATTACTCTGCTAGCTGCTCAACAGCGACAGGGAGGCCCTGTAGGGAGACCTCGAAAAATCAGAGAGATGGTGTAGTGGGTTGAACCTTGGCTGGGTGCCAGGTACCTCCTAAGCTGCTCTATCACTCCCCTTCCCAATGGGACAGGGGAGAGAATAAGATGGAAAACAACCAGCAGGTGAGATAACGCAGATTTATTGCAGTGAAAGGAAAGAAATAAGTGAGAGTCTGCACACGCATAAGCTAAGGAAAAAGTCAGTCTCTACTTCCCATCAGCACGGGATGGTTGGATGCCTCCTGGAAAGTAGGGCAGGCGTAATGGTTCCTCTGGGAGGCAGACATTGAAGAGTCATGAATGTCCCCCCCCCCCCTTCCTCCTCTCTCCCTTAGCTTCATATATCTGAGCTGACATCATATGGTATGAAATATCGCTTTGGTTGATTTGGGTTAGCTGGCCTGGTTGTGTTCCCTCCCAGGATGTTGCCCACTCCCATCACTTTGATGGGGGAAGGAATGTCAGAGGAACAGTGTGGGAGTTCAGGGTGGAGCTGCAGGGTCCAGAAGGCTGCAGAGGTCTTTTGTCTTCAGTAAACGTGAAACATTAAGAGACATAAACTGGGTCGCCCCTGGCAGAGGCCAAGACAAAGAGTAAGATAAGACTGTTTTTACCTTATGCATAAGTGGTTAACAGGAGAGGTTAAGCCAGATGACGGTTATCAGTAGCCCTTAAGAAATGTAAAACACGTAACCCTGGAAACCGAAGTTCTTGTAAGGGCTTAAAAAGACGTGCTCTGTACAATAAAGTGGACTTTGCATGAACCAGGCTCAGTTCCATATCAATCACTAACAGGACAGGGCTGCTTAGCAGTAGCCAAAACACCACTCTGTTAGCACCCTTCCAGCTACTAATGCAAAGTACAGCACTGGGAGGGCTGTGAGATTTACCTCAGTCAGACCCAATACAGATGGGCAATCACCAACCATAAGAAGTTTAACAAGAGCAAGTGCCAGATTCTGCACCTGGGACAGGGAAAATCTGGTTGTGTGTATAGACTAGGGAACAAGAGGTTTAAGAGCAGCACTATAGAGAGGGACCTGGGGGTCCTGGTCAATGGCAAGTTGAATATGTGTCAGCAGTGCGCCCTGGCAGTCAGGAGGGCCAACCAAGTCCTGGGGTGCATCAGACAAAGCATTTCCAGCTGGTCAAGGGAGGTGATTGTCCTGCTCTACTCTGCACTGGTGTGGCCTCACCTTGAGTCATGTGTGCAGTTTTGGGTGCCACAAGTGGCTGAGGTCACTTGGTTTGTTCAACCTAGAGAAGTGGGGACTGAGGGGAGACCTCATTACAGTCTTCAACATCCTCATGAGGGGAAGCAGAGGGGCAGATACCGAACTCTTCACTCTTGTGACTGGTGACAGGACTAGAGGAAATGGCTTGAAGTTGTGTCAGGGGAGGTTTAGGTAGGATATCAGAAAAAGGTTCTTTACCCAGAGGATGGTTGAGCACTGGAACAGACTTCCCAGGGATATGGTCATAGTACCAAGCCTGACAGAGTTCAAGAAGCATTTGGACAAAGCACTCAGGCACATGGTACGATTCTTGAGGAGTCCTGCAGAGGGCTAGGAATTGGACTCGATGATCTTAATGGGTCCCATTCAACTCAGCATATTCTATGAATATATGGTTCTATGAAATCATTTCTTACAAATTCAGTGGTCTTCAATTACAGGGTTACAGGATTGGTAGATGAGGGAATAGCAACTGATGTCATATATCTGTCTGGACTTGTGCAAAGCATTTGACACTGTCCCACACTACATCCTGAGAAAGGGATAATCAATAGGTAACTCGAGTTAACTATTGAGAGACAGAATATGTGAATTCTAAAACCTAGAAAAACAGGATTCCATTAATCTTACCAAGATAAGAGGGACAAGAATCCCTTTGAAGTGATTTGCCAATTCCCACGCACCCGGTGCATCAAATAAAGCAAATACCCACTTCTCTGACTTGGTCTCTGAAGTGTCTCTGGGCTCGATTGGGGCGAATCAAATTGGCACCTCCAGATGGGACCCTGACTCTGCTTGGCTGCCAGATCCAGGGGTAAGCAGACCTCCCAGTCGCGACCCTGAATTTTCAGGGGGAGCTCAGCTGTCCTCTGGCTCATGGCGGGAGTAGACTAAGGACCATCTGCACCAAATTAAGGTATTTGCTACTTTTAAAATAAATGCCTGCAGGTCCGGGGTGCTAGTCCCCGAGGGTGGGTTGTGACTGGGTCTCCCAAAATTAGTCCCGGGCAAGGGGTTGGACCCTGCTGTCAGGAAAGGTACTTTAAAGGGGTTGGATCTCTGGGGTTGGACCCCGCTATAGTGAGAGGTACCTTTAAGGGGTTGGACCCCACTGTATTACACCATACTGCAATTTTTGTTCTGTCTGTCATTATTTTGTTACTGTGTCATTATTTTGTTACTGTGTGAGTGTGAATGAATGAGACGTGTCTCTGACACGAAGCGAGAGTGGAGCTCTATCTGCGTTTCCATTCTCTGGCGACAGAAACAGTCAGAGAAAAAGCAAAGCGAATGGTAAAGAGTGAATGAGTATAAATCATATATAAACTGTTATTTTAGAGTATCTGGAAGGGGGCAGATTGTATTATTGGGGGGGAAAAATTGAACTGAGAACACCCCGACCCCCTACATCTTTCTAATACAGTTCCATGTGATTTCCTTTTGAAATCCTGTGTTTAGTGTGGAAACTGAACTTTTGTGTGCTTGTAATTGAAGGAATAGAATAAGGGGAGAAGTGGCAGAGAGTAGCGTGACTTTGTGGCTGGTTCCCCGGATCTGAGGAGTTTTGAGAGGAAAAGTCAGAGGAGACGTTGAGAAAGATTCTCTGAGCTTTTGCCCCCCTTCCACCAGCACAGGCGCCTGTCTGTGGCCTCCAGGGCTGAAGGCTGAACTCTTAATTCAAATTCAAATTGTAGGTAACAGCTCTGGCCTGATGGCTTATCAGCTAAGCATGCATTTGAAACCAGCACAGAAACCGCTGAATCATCCCATGGAGGACCGTCACCTTGGAGGGGGCTTTGGGAGTCTCCAAAGACCACCAGGATACATGGAGCATGCGTGGTGCACATGCTAATGATATTAATGACTTCTGAGAAATGATTTGTATAACCACTCCTATCCTGAAGAATGTAATTAATATTCATGATTTTACCTATAACACTGTGTCTTTGGGGTACTGAGGTATGTGTGTTTGGTGGAAACAATTCCCACACATCCGGTGCACCGAATAAAGCAAATACCCACTTCTCTGACTTGGTCTCTGAAGTATCTCTGAGCTCGATTGGGGCGAATCAAACTGGCACCGCAGATGGGACCCTGACTCTGCTCGGCTGCCGGATCCTGGGGTAAGCAGACCTCCCAGTCGCGACCCTGAATTTTCAGGGGGAGCTCAGCTGTCCTCTGGCTCATGGCGGGAGTAGACTAAGGACCATCTGCACCAAATTAAGGTATTTGCTACTTTTAATATAAATGCCTGCAGGTCTGGGGTGCTAGTCCCCGAGGGTGGGTTGAGACTGGGTCTCCCAAAGTTAGTCCCGGGCAAGGGGTTGGACCCCCGGGGTTGGATCCCGCTGTCAAGAAAAGGTACTTTTAAAGGGTTGGACCCCGGGGTTGGACCCCGCTATAGTGAAAGGTACCTTTAAGGGGTTGGACACCACTGTATTACACCATACTGTGATTTTTGTTCTGTCTGTTGTTATATTGTTACTGTGTTACTGTGTCATTATTTTGTTACTGTGTGAGTGTGAATGAATGAGACGTGTCTCTGACACGAAGCGAGAGCGGAGCTCTATCTGCGTTTCCATTCTCTGGCGACAGAAACGGCCAGAGAAAAGCAAAGCAAGTGGTAAAGAGTGAATGAGTATAAATCATATCTAAACCATTGGTTTGGAGTATCTGGAGGGGGGCAGATTGTATTATTGGAGAGGAAAGACTGAATTGAGAACACCCAGACCCTCTACACCTTTCTAATACAGCTCCATGTGATTTCCTTTTGAAATCCTGTGTTTAGTGTGGAAACTGGACTTTTGTGTGCTTGTAATTGAAGGAATACAATAAGGGGAGAAGTGGCAGAGAGTAGTGTGACTTTGTGGCTGGTTCCCCGGATCTGAGGAGTTTTGAGAGGAAAAGTCAGAGGAGACGTGCAGGAAAGTGTGTGTGGAAGGAAGAAGAGAGGGAGAATAAACAAAAGGAGGCAATGGGATCATCAGAAAGCAAGGAAATACCCCAAAAAAGTCCCTTGGGATGTGTGTTAGCACATTGGAAACAACTAGGAGCATTCTCTGGGGGGACTATGAAAAAGAGCACCCTAATTAAATATTGTAACCAGTGGTGGCCACTGTACAAATTAGATGAAGGTGAAAAGTGGCCAGAAAATGGGACTTTGAACTATAACACCCTACTACAACTAATGTTATTTTTAAGGAGGGCAAACAAATGGCATAAGCCAGAATGGCAGAAACAATGTGGTATTAATTTAGCACCTCAGGACTCGATGGTCCTTGTATTGGAAAAAGAGGCAAAAGGGAAAAGCTGCATGATAAGGTGCTGTTCATCTTGCAGCATCGGACAGCGGTATTTAAAGCTCAAAGCTGAGAGAGACCAGGATCCCTTAGAAACTCAGGAGTTGATGAACTGCAAAGGTGACACCCTAACATCAGGGGAAACATCCCGCAGGTCCTCAGCATCCCTGGAGGATAATGAGGATGAAGGGACAAGTGACGCTAGCTCAGGAATATCATCCAGAACTAGAAGCAAGGCCCTTGTAAAAGAAAAACTAATAGCACCACTTAGACAAGTGGTAGGGCCAGACAGGGGAATAACAAAAGTTAAAACACCATTTACAGCTTTGGATTTAGATACCTGGAGGGAAGCAGCCAGGCTGTATAGAGAAGACCCTGAAAAGGTAGCAAAGAGGTTTGAATTAATTGTTAGAAATCAAGATATTGATTGGGAGGACATAGATTTAATGCTATCAGAATTAACTGAAACAGAAAAGGCAGCAGTAGTATCTGCAGCAAGAACACATGTGCAGGGACAGATAGCTACTGGAATATTACATGGGAATGTAGATAACATCTTTCCTATTTCAAATCCGCAGTGTGATGCGAATGATACACAAATGTATCCATTTTTGGTTAGATACAGGAAATTAGTACATTGGGGACTGCTAAATGCCATTCCTAAAACCATCAACTGGTCCTTATTATTCAATATTCACCAGGAAACCACTGAGTCCCCAGGTTCATTTATAGAAAGACTGAGAAATAATATGAGAAAACACACTACACTGGACCCAGCCTCTGAAGCCGGGCAACAACAGTTAATATCTTTGTTGATGGGTCAGTCAGCACCAGATATACGCAAAAAGTTGCAAAAGATTAAGGGGCCAGATAGCCGAGACTTGGAAAAACTCTTAGCAGAAGCATGGGAAGTATATAAGAACAGAAAACAGGCCGTCATGGTAGCAGTGGCACAGGCTGAGGAGCCAAACACCCCCAGGGGCAGGAAAAGGCCCCCACCTAGGGGGAAAAGATGGCAACGCCCAGGCCGTGACCAGTGCCTGTGCTGCGGGGGGTTTGGGCATTGGAAGCGGGCTTGTCCTAACCGTGCTGCGATTGTGCAGACCCAATCATCAGCGCCGCCAGAACCAGTGACTGTAGCACAGCTGCATACAGAATGACGGGGACCGGCAGGTCCCTCCCTAGCAGACCCGCTGGTTAAAATTAAGCTAGGGGAACGGGAGGTGGAGTTTTTGGTGGATACTGGAGCCACATTCGCAGTCCTGAATCAAACTTTGAGTCCTGTAAGCAGTAATTACATCCAAGTTATCGGGGCCACGGGAAAAACTGAAAATGCCTACTTTTTGAGACCTTTAAAATTTACACTAGGCAAGAAAATGGGAATACACCAATTTTTATATCTTCCAAATTCACCAAAACCCCTATTAGGCAGAGATCTACTAACCTGGTTAGAAGCAAAAATAGAATTCACAGAACAAGGAATGAGACTACAGGTCCCTGAAGAAAAATTGATTATGGCTTTAAGCCTAGCAAATATCCCTGAAAAAGAGGAAATACCCATGGATAGTGAAATAACAGATCAAGTGTTCCCCTTGGTATGGGATGTCAAAATTCCAGGAAGATCTAAACAGGCTTCCCCAGTGGTTATTGAACTGCTGGAAGGAGTACAGCCAGTACCAGTAAAACAATATCCACTTAGGCATGAAGCACAGGTAGGAATAGAACCAATAATTGCTAAATTTATTGATCAAGGGTTGCTGAGAGAATGTAGGTCTGCCTACAATACCCCAATTCTACCAGTGCAAAAGCCAAACGGAAGTTACAGATTAGTACAGGACCTGAGGGCAATAAATGCAATAACAAAAGCACTGCATCCTGTAGTGTCTAACCCTTACACCTTGCTTACAAAATTGCAAAGTGACTGGGTGTGGTTTTCAGTTTTAGATTTAAAAGATGCTTTCTTTTGTCTGCCATTAGCTGAAAGCAGTCAGGAAATTTTTGCATTTGAATGGGAAAACCCCAAAACAGGGAGAAAAAGCCAACTTACATGGACTGTATTGCCACAAGGATTCAAAAATAGCCCCACGATATTTGGAGATCAATTAGCTAAAGAACTGGAAGGCTGGACGCTGCCCCTTGGGGAAGGTACACTTCTGCAGTATGTTGATGACCTACTAATAGCAACAAGGACTCGTGAAGACTGCAAGAATTGGACTGTAAGTCTTTTAAATTTTCTGGGACTAAATGTATATAGGGTCTCTCCTGAGAAGGCTCAGTTGGTCCTCCAGAAAGTTACATATCTGGGATATGAATTGGCGGGAGGAGAGAGAGCCTTGGGAAACAGCAGGAAGGAGGCAATCTGTCAAATGCCCTGGCCAACTACAATCAAAGAACTGAAAACCTTTCTGGGCATGACAGGATGGTGTAGGTTGTGGATCCCTCGTTATGGGTTGATTGTGAAACCCCTGTACCTGCTCCTAAAGGAAACCAAGGGGACCTACCTATGTTGGACACCAGAGACTAATAATGCATTTGTAACTCTGAAACGTGAGCTAATGCAAGCCCCAGCACTGGGTATACCAGATATCACTAAACCTTTTCTGTTGTTCTCACATGAGAGGCAAGGACTGGAGTTGGGACTTTTGGCACAGAAGTTGGGACCCTACAAAAGGCCAGTGGTTTATTTCTCCAAGCAATTGGATGTGGACAACCGAGGATGGCCCGCCTGCCCGCGTGCAGTGGCAGCTGTGATCCTGAACATAGAAGAAGCCCGCAAGTTCACAATGGGCCAGAAGATAACTGTTTTTGTCTCTCATACAGTGTCAGCAGTGCTCACGCAGAAAGGAAATCACTGGTAAACCCCATCTCGCTTTCTCAAATATCAAGCTGTCCTAGCAGAATCAGAGGATGTGAGTATCCAGGTAACCAACATCTTAAATCCAGCAGCTTACCTCCAGGGCAGGGCTACCAAAGAACCTGTACAACATGACTGCATTGAAACCATGGAGGCAGTTTACTCCAGCTGCCCAGACCTGAAGGACACTCCGCTGGAAGATGCGGAAAACTGGTTCACTGATGGAAGCAGTTATGTCAGAGATGGTAAGCACCTTGCTGGGTATGCAGTTACAACCACAGATGCTGTCATTGAAGCAAAACCGTTACCTGTGGGGACATCTGCTCAAAAGGCTGAGATAATAGCTCTAACTCGAGCCTTGGCACTAGCCGAAGGAAAGCCTGTCAACATTTGGACTGATTCAAGGTATGCCTTTGGGGTGGTACATGCTCATGGGGCTATCTGGAAGGAGAGGGGTTTATTAACCTCGCAGAAGAAAGAAGTCAAGCATGCTACTGAAATTTTACAATTGCTAGAAGCAGTGCTGAAACCTTCAAAAGTGGCTATAATGCATTGTAAAGGGCACTCCCAGGGGAACACCATCCCTGAACTGGGAAATGCTATGGCAGACAAAACAGCAAAGGCAGTGGCTGGTATGGTTCAAATTCAAGCCCTAGCTCTAATACCTTCTAGCATCCTTATGGGTGAGAAACCCCCTCCATATGACATTGATGATTTGAATTGGATACAAAAAGAGAAAGGACAAATAGGAGCAGATGGGTGGGCTAGAATAGAGGATCTCCTGGTCATACCCAGATAATTATGAAAGTTATTTATCCAAAGCGAACATTCCAAAACACATTGGGGAGTTAATGCCTTACATAACCATTTAAAGAGCAAAGTGATAGCATCAAAATTAAAGGAGACAATTGAGGACATAACTTCCACTTGTGAAATCTGTCTTAGAAACAACCCTAATACCACTGTTAGGCAAAACACTGGAACAATCCTCAAAGGAGCCTTACCAGGGGACGTGTGGCAAATTGACTTTTCTGAATTACCTAGAAAAGGGGGATACAAGTACCTTTTAGTCCTCACAGATACTTTCTCAGGTTGGCCAGAAGCCTTCCCTTGTAGAACAAATAAAGCTAGAGAAGTTGTTAAAGCCTTAGTACAAGAAATAATTCCACGATTTGGGGTACCCAGGGAAATTAATTCTGATAGGGGATCACACTTTGTAGCTCAGGTGGTTCAGGGAGTAAGTAATCTACTAGGCATACGCTGGCAACTACATACACCATACAGGCCACAGGCAAATGGACAAGTAGAAAAGATGAATCACTTAATAAAGCAACAATTAGCCAAAATTTGTCAAGAAACCAACTTATATTGGTATCAGGCTCTGCCCATGGCTTTGCTAAGAATTAGGGTAAAACCACGGCTCAAGGGAAAACTGAGTCCCTTTGAAATTCTGTATGGAAGGCCCTATGGAATAAATGTGATTCACAATGACAGTGTGGCTCTGGTAGGGCAAAGCTATCTAATAGATTATGTAAAACATTTAGGTCAAAAATTACAATCAATACACACTACCGTTGTTAATTGTAAACCCCCACCACCTGATAAACCCTTTCATAATGTGAATCCCGGGGATTGGGTTTATGTTAAGTCTCTTTCAGGAAATCCACTCCAGAAAAAGTGGGAAGGACCTTATCAAACGTTGCTGGTGACTCATACAGCAATTAAAGTACAGGGAAAATCGACTTGGATCCATTACACCAGGACCAAACTTGCACCAAGACCAGAGTGGGAGACAAGAAAAGGACCTCTGCGCCTTCAAATACGAAAGATCAATACAACGTGATCTGGACCATGCTAGTGACACTGGTAATTGGGGCAGGTGCATGAGACCAAAAAGGAATCTTCAATTAATGGACAGTTATAAATACAAGCTGTTGTAGTTACAAAATACGAACATTGCATCAGATCACATTAGATGACACTTCTTGAGGGTTTAAAGAGGTATGGGACAAACTTATAGCATGGTTACCCAACTTAACCTGGCTTAAACAATTGTTTGTAATAGTTATTTGTATTTTTGCATTGTTACTTACTGTTTGTATTAGTAGTTATTGTTGTATAATATTATGTACTTAGAATTGCGATGCTTATGCTCAATGGCAAAAGTACAAACTTAGATATAAAATAGAGAAAGGTATTTACTTTCATGACATACAAGATTTGTAAAGAATTACAAATTACAAAAGAAAAGGGGGGATTGAGAAAGATTCTCTGAGCTTTTGCCCCCCTTCCACCAGCAGGGGCGCCTGTCTGTGGCTTCCAGGGCTGAAGGCTGAACTCTTAATTCAAATTCAAATTGTAGGTAACAGCTCTGGCCTGATGGATTATCAGCTAAGCATGCATTTGAAACCAGCACAGAAACCGCTGAATCATCCCATGAAGGACCTTCACCCTGGAGGGGTCTTTGGGAGTCTCCAAAGACCACCAGGACATACAGAGAATGCATGGTGCACATGCTAATGATATTAATGACTTCTGAGAAATGATTTGTATAACCACTCCTATCCTGAAGAATGTAATGAATATTCATGAATTTTACCTATAACACTGTGTCTTTGGGGTACTGAGGTATGTGTGTTTGGTGGAAACAATTCCCACACATCCGGTGCACCGAATAAAGCAAATACCCACTTCTCTGACTTGGTCTCTGAAGTATCTCTGGGCTCGATTGGGGCGAATCAGAAGCCAGCACAGCAACCGCTGAATCATCCCATGAAGGACTACGCATGCTCCAATGCCAAAAGATGACGTTTTGCAATCCTTCCTGGAGGATCCCTGGTGTGGCCCAACTGTCAAGTGGAAACAGCACCTGACCAGACTGCTCCTTGAGTGGGCTGCGGAGCACGGAGTGCCCGAAGTGTGGGAGACAGATGTGGACTCTGTCCTCTGGCTGAAGGTTGGGAGAGAACTGTGGAGAGGACTAGTGTTTGGGGACGAGAAAACCATTCGTTTGCATCGGACATGGCAATTGGTCTGGGACGCATTAAGGGGACAGGAATTTTACACTGTAGAACTAATGCTTCTCTCTGTCTGAACTCCTTGTTTTTGATCGACGAGGACTGCACTGAGAATCCCCCACCCCGGATCGATCCCGCAGTAGTGGATGAGTCCCCCCAGTGCAAATATAATTCTCCAAATGGTTATATTTCACCCACCTACCCTCACCCAAATGACCAGCTAGCGGAGATGCTGAAGAGGGAGGGGGACCGGGGGGACCACGAGGTGGCGGCGGTGGCGAGTGTTCCACCACCTATGCCCCCGTGGAATGGCGTGGTCCCTCCCCCTCTGCCGGGACCGCCGGCACAACCCCCAGCCTCGGTGCGAGCTGTCCCGGTTGCAGCAACTGAGAGTGCAGAAGCTGCGTGCCCTGTTGCAGCAAAGCCAGGGCTGCAACAGACCTCGGTTCCATCCACCCCAGCCGTGGACTTGGAGGTCCAGGCTGCTGGGTGGACTGTGCAAAAGAAGCGGGCCGTGCGGGAACAGGAAGGAAAATCTGCGGCAGTGGGTGCTTCCACCCAGAACGACTCGCTCGACATGGCAACAACGGCGCTGCTGGTGTGGACTCCCCGCGGACCAGGTATGCAGGATTCTGGGTCTCCACCAGATTTGCCCCCTCCGTCTCGGCTTTTAGAGGATTTATTGGCCGAAGTGGCCAGATTCCACCAAGATCTGGTAGAGATCTGCTCGCCGGGTGTCCAGCATGCAGGCTGGACCAGGCCAGAAGTGCCTGTCCCAAGACCCTGGAAGGAGTCTGGGCTCCATGCCGCGGGGCCAGCGGAAATGGTGGCAGGGATGCGGAGGGGTCCAGGACAAAACCAGGATGCGCCAGTCCCTCTGATGGTTCCGATGGCAGATGCAGTCTCGGCACAGCACGCTGACCTAGCCACTTTTGTGCCGATGCAGCAGGTGATTTTAACTGACACTGTGCCAGTGAACTCGGCGGGGACGCCTGATGCCCTGCCTGTATCACCGCCATCATCTTGCCCATCCCTGAGCCCCACGACCGTGCTGTTTCTCTGCACAGGAACTGCATCCGGCCAGACCCCGTCATTTGTGATAGGGCTTGCAGATAGCAAGCCCTACTCTGACGATTCAGACAGCGAATTAGACGAGGTGTTCCCTCCTGGGCGAAAGGCTTCGGTGGCAGGGCGGCGAAAGAAATGCTTGCTTCAGAGCAACCCTTGGAAACTCCCGGACAGCACGGAGCCATTACGCCCACGGAACTCCCTGCATTTCTGGGAATCAGTAAAGCAGGGCGTGCTGGATGCGGGACATTGGGAATTTATAGAGAGATTAGGGTTGCCAGAACCACCGGGGAAGCATAAAGGGAACCCAGTGGGTGCTACAGCAGATCAAAGTGATGCTAGCTTCCTGCAAGGAGATGTCCAGGATTTTCCTGTGTTTAAGCCTTACCCGAATTCGGATGAGCAAAGCAGGCATGACGTCACTGCATGGAAAGTGATAAACGATCTTTATTCAAAGATAGCTCAATTTGGCCTCCCCTCTCAACATGTTATGCAGATTATTAGAGTGATAAATAGTGATCTGCTTGCTCCATTTGATATTGCGTATTTGGCTCAAGTCTTGTTTCACCCCATGCAATATGCAGTTTTTGAGAACAATTGGAGAAGGATGGCTGAAAAACAGGTGAGGCAGAATATGCATTTGCCTCCTGAGGACCCTAGGCGCACTATTGGGGTTGATGTTCTTATGGGGAAAAGACGTTCCTCTAACCCCAAAGTCCAAGCTACTTGGAATCCTCGGATTCTGGAGCAAGCTCAAAGGCTCGGTATGGGAGCCATCAAAAAAAACATAAAAATGGCTGCCCCACAAACACGGTATTCAAAAATACATCAGTGGCCATCTGAGCTTTTCCTGACCTTTGTAGAGAAGCTAGCAGCAGCCTTGGAAAAGCCAGTGGAAGATGATACATTGAGACAGATATTGTGCAAGCAGTTGGCAAGACACAATGCCAACAAGGAGTATAGAAGGATCATAAATTTTGAGTCTTCTGTTCCCAGGGTAGACCAGCAAGTTTGCAGAGGTAACAGCACTGAACTGATGGGACTTCCGCAGGTCTACTGGGCTGCTGCCATCTCTAATCAGAGACCACAGATGACATGTACCCTCGTCATGCCGAAAGCACATCCGCACCAGTTTTGGATCAAAGGTTTGATTGATACGGGTGCCGATGCAACGATTGTTTCCTCCACTTCATGGCCTTCTTCATGGCCTTTAGCCCCTGCAGGATCAGCTATCACAGGGCTGGGAGGAACCACACAGAGCCAAATGAGTAAGCGACCTGTGTTGGTGAAAGACCCAGAGGGACACACGGCCTCAATCAGGCCCTTTGTTACTTCAGCTACAATTAACCTCTGGGGACGGGACGTGTTGGCAGCTTGGGGGGTGCGAATCATGACAAATTTTTAATAGGGGTCACTGTGTGCAAGGGTGCACCATATTCCACGCTATCTCTGCGATGGCTGACCAAAAAACCCATATGGGAACCACAGTGGCCCCTGCCAAAAGACAAATTATTTGCCCTTTGTCAGCTGGTTCAGGAGCAACTGCAACAGGGACACATTGAGCCTTCTACCAGTCCTTGGGAACACCCCTGTTTTCGTAATTAAGAAAAAATTGGGGAAATGGAGACTGTTGCAAGATCTCTGGAAAGTTAATGCAGTGATGGAAAGTATGGGGAGCATACAGCCTGGCATGCCCTCACCTACAATGATTCCCACAGGGTGGGAAATCTTGATTGTTGATTTGAAGGATTGTTTTTTCACAATCCCTTTGCACCCCAATGACAGACCAAAATTTGCCTTTACTGTGCCTGCAATTAACAATGCTGAGCCTGTAAAGAGATTTCAATGGAAAGTGTTACCTCAGGGCATGAAGAATAGCCTGACTATCTATCAATGGTATGTCGCTCAGGCCTTGTCCGGAATCCACAAGCAGTTTCCCGAGGCACTCTGCTACCATTATATGGATGATATCCTGGTGGCAGCATCCACCCAGGATGAGTTGCAGAGGTTACAGCCTCGATTGCTCGCTGCCCTGCATTCCTATGGGTTGCAAGTGGCTCTGGAGAAAGTTCAACAACAGCCTCCTTGGAAATATTTAGGAGTCAAAATCTTGGCTCAAACCATACAACATCAAGAGGTGCAGTTTTCAGACTCTATTAAGACTCTGAATGATGCCCAAAAATTGCTGGGTATCATCAATTGGTTACGCCCTTATTTGGGACTAACCAATGCACAACTTTCCCCGCTCTTTAAAATTTTAAAGGGGGACTCTGATCTAAACTCACCTCAGAAATTGACTCCTGAGGCGTGATGGGTGCTGAATGAGGTGCAGCAAGCTGTTTCTGCTTGTCAGGTTTATAGAGTGGATCCCTCTACTGATATCACTGTTTTCATTACTGCTCCAGACCTCCATCCTACAGGTATCATTGGTCAGTGGAACAAACAATGGGATGACCCTTTGCACATCCTGGAATGGGTCTTTTTGCCCCAGCAGCCAAAAAAGACAGCACCCACATTGTTCGAATTGATAGCTCGCCTGATAATCAAACGCTGTTATCGGTGTTTACCGTTGATGGCAGTGGATCCTGCAACAATTGTTGTTCCGGTATTATGGGACAGCTTTGAATGGAGCCTTGCTAATAGCGCTCCTTTGCAAAGTGCACTGCAAAATTTCTCAGGGCAGATTGTTTACCATCTGCCCAGCCACAAATTGCTGCAGCTGGCAAATTCAACCAGTTTTACGTTGCGGCCTAAGAACAGTCGGGTGCCAGTTCATGGACCCACCGTCTTCACGGATGGTTCTGGGAAAACAGGAAAGGCCATTGTTACCTGGAAGGAGGGATCTGAGTGGCAAGTGCTGAAAAGCCACGAGACAGGCTCTGCTCAGCTGGTTGAATTGAAGGCAGTTGCCATGGCTTTTCAGCGGTTCTCTCAGATACTGTTGAATTTGGTCACTGACTCTGCTTACATAGCAGATATAACCAAATGTTTGGATTGTTCACTTCTAAAAGAAGTCGATAATGCGGCTCTGTTTTCGCTATTGCGAACTTTGTGGAATGCAATTCAAGTTCGAGTGCATCCATATTATATTTTGCACATTCGAAGCCACACCAAATTACCAGGTTTTATAACAGAAGGCAATGCCAGGGCTGACATGCTAGCCAACCCTGCATGGGTGGCACCTCAGCCTGACAAAATTGCACAAGCCAAGGCATCGCACAATTTCTTTCATCAGAGTGCACATACCCTGCAGAAGCAGTTTCAATTGATGCCAACTGAGGCTCGTGACATTGTCAGCGCTTGTGCTGATTGCCACAGACTCGCTGCACCTCTGCCATCGGGGGTAAACCCCAGAGGCCTAAAGGCCTTGCATCTCTGGCAGACGAATGTGACACACATCCCAGAACTTGGCCGAGTCAAGTATGTGCATGTGTCTATTGACACTTTCTCCTCAGCTATGTGGGCATCTGCTCATACTGGAGAAAAGAGTCGTGATGCCATTGCCCATTGGAAATTAGCCTTCTCGGTCCTGGGCATGCCATCTACTGTGAAAAGCAATAATGGTCCTGCCTACGTGGCAGTTCTTACACCTATGGGGTGTAGACCATAAATTTGGTATTCCACATTCTCCTACTGGCCAAGCCATTGTTGAACGCGCTCATGATACTCTGAAGCATGTCTTGAAAAGGCAAAAAGGGGGAATGCATGGGGAAACCCCACAGAGCAGAATGGAAAAAGCTTTGTACACAATCAATCACCTTAGAGCGCCACCGAATTCGAATAATCCTGTGATTTTGAGCCATTTTCTCTCATTGCAGTTGTCAGGCAAGATGCACTTGCCCCGGGTGAAGGTCTGGGTACGGAACCTACTTACTAACACCTGGGAAGGCCTGCATGAGCTTATTGCTTGGGGTCGTGGGTATGCTTGTGTTTCCACAGATACTGGGGTACTATGGCTGCCTGCAAAATGCGTTCACCCTGACCTGTGTCTCCAGAGACAGAACCAGCAACCTCAACATGATAACCAGAATGTAGAACACCAACCGAGTGATCCTTTTTATGATGGCCAGGACACCGACCATCAGGCAGATGGTCCTTCCACAAGCAGAGACTGAAATTTAAGCTTTTTATGGAGTCAGAAAGCAAGGACTTTGAAAGCATGTTTTAACTAATTTTATAGAATTGTAATATAGAATTAAGTTTTATAGATGCATTACCCAAGGTATTGCTGGAGAGTCTCTCTGTTCACCTTAAATCAGCACATGTTTTGGGCTCTGTTTGGTGGCTGGCCACTGCCGGGCAGACCCCTTATCGGTATTCCATCTAGGCTCTGTTTGGTAACTGGCCACTACCAAGCAGATCCTTCATGCTGAATTTACAGAGGTTCACAAGCAATGCCTTTCAGTTCTTAAACAAAAAGGGGGAGCTGTGGCAGCACAGATTCTTTCCCGTGGGTATTTTTCTCTTCTTCTTCTATGTTTTCTAAATAAAGATAAAGTTTCATGTTATTGAAAGCGGCTTTTGGAAACAGGCGCTCAAATGCCTGGGCCAATCAATCCCTGGGGGTGGATGATTGTTGGCCAATCCGAATAGCCTTTTCGCGTGTATACAAATCTGTTAATTATTTAATAAATTTAGTCATTTTAGCACTCTCTGACGACTCGGAACTCTTCACTCCGCGATCGGTCAAACAGCGACAGATGCCCTATCCCTGAAAGTGTTCAAGGTCAGGTTGGATGGGGTTTGAGCAACCTGGTCTAGTGGAAAATGTCCCTGCGTATGGTAGGGGGGCTGGAACTAGATGATCTTCAAGGTCCCTTCCAACCCAAACTATTAGATGATGATTCTATGATGAATGCACTCAAATCTGCATGCTTGGTCTTCCTCTGCTTCCCCTATGCTGCTGGCTGCCCTAAGTAACTGAATGTAACTTTTACCCTATGTAATGGGTTGATGATGTCTGAATGTCAGCCACCCACAAAACCCTCTCTATCACTCCCCTCTGAGGCTGGACAGGGGAAAGAAATTATAACAAAGGGTTCATGAGCTAAGGACTGAGAGAGTTCACTCACCAAATACCGTCACAGGCAAAACAGGCTAGAATTAGAGATATTAATTGAATTTATTGCTAACAAAATCAAAGCAGGATAATGAGAAGTAAAATAAAACCTTAAAAACACCTTCCCCTCACCCCTCCGTTATTCCAAGCTCTGCATTCTACCCCAGCGGTGCAGGGAGACAGGGAATGGGGGTTATCGTCAGTTTATCACATGTTGTTTCTCCCACCGCTCAGGGAGAGGAGTCGTTCCTCTGCTCCAGCATGGGGTCCCTCCCATGGGAGACAGTTCTCCATGAACTTCTCCAACATGAGTCCATTTCACAAGCAACAGTTCTCTGCAAACTGCTGAAGTACTAAGGCCTGAACAACAGGCCATGAGCATAAGTTGACCTCTAGATGAACCTTCCAACCAAATGTTATATATATATTCGCTCATTGACCAAGTATTATTAGCAATATATGTATCCACTCATTGGCAAAACATGTATTTCCCTTTCCATATATAGAAACCAGACAAAGGCACATCTGGCCTTGTTTGGGGGTGTAGGATCAAAGACAACTTCCTTGGTTCCTCCTTGAGCCCTGGCCAGGCACTGGGACAAACCCAATAGGAGAATGAAACCAGATGTTCCCACACTAGAATTAATGGTTGCTTATTTATTCAACAGTATAAAAATGGGACCCTCTCACAGTGAAGTCAGAAGCCTAGTTGCTTGTAGGTAGACACATCTGCAAGATTTCCCAGTTACCAGGAATGGTTTTCCAGTCCTTCACTGTGACAGTGGCTTTGCCAGCTTGTGTGGACCTGGATGAAGGGGTAAAGTGTTAGGGTAACTGGTGATGTATCTTTCTTAATCACTATAGGCATTCTTTTGTAGTAATGATTAGGTACATTGATTAGTGTATCCTTTTGTAATTCTTTTCAGTTTTGCATTATAGTAAATTATACTTCTTCCTTTAATTGGTATCTGTACCTTTGGTGCTGACCCTGCCCAACAGCAAGAAACCTGATGCAACGTAAGTCCATCCCATGGGCAATAGTCCTCCCCAAACTGCTGCAGTCACGCTTCCACGGGGTGCAGTCCTGCAAGGACAGGCTGCTCCAGTGTGGGCTCCTCTCTTTAGGGGCCTCCCACAGGTTCACATCCTCTTCTCAGGCATCCACCTGTTCCAGTGTGGGTCTTCTACATGGGCTGTGGGTGGATCTCTGCATCCCTTTGTCCTCCATGGGCTGCAGCAGGACAGCTGCCTCACCATGGTCTTCACCATGGGCTGCAGGGGAATCCCAGCTCTGGTGCCTGGAGCACCTCCTCCCCCTCCTTCTTCACTGACCTTGGTGTCTGCAGAGTTGTTCCTCTCACATATTCTCATCCCACTCTTCTCTGACTGCAATTACACCTGCACAATAACTTTTTTTTTCTTTCTTCTTAAATATGTTATCATAGAGGTATTACCACCATTTCTAATTGGCCCAGCCTTGACCAGCAGCAAGTCCATCTTTGGAGCTGGTAGGGATTGGCTCTGCCAGACATAGAGAAAGCTTCTGGCAGCTCCTCACAGAAGCCACTCCTGTTGCTTCCCCCTGCTACCAAAGCTTGGCCATGCAAACCCAATACACCTTATTATTTTTTTAAAGCTCACCTTATCCATATCACAAGAACCACATGGAAAAAGGCTTCAGCTGTGTCTCTTTCCTGCATGTTTGACCATGTTTTGTCTTGGTTGTCAAGCACTGAAACAGGTTCCCCAGGGAAGTGGTTGAGTCACCATCCCTTGAGGTATTTAAAAGACACATAGATGTGGCACTTAGGGACATGGTGTAGTGGTTGTTGTGATTTAACATCAGCTGGAAATAAAGCTCCAAGCAGCTGCTTTTCCTTCCCTGTTATATTTCATTTAAAAAGGGTCTATGCAGCAGTGATGGAAGATGTTGGAAAATTCTTTTAGAGCAAAGAATGCTAAGAGAAGTACATTATGACCTGACCACATATTTGAGATACTCTCAAGAAGAAAAGATTCATTAGATGATTTGTAACCATATCCAAAAAACTCCACAGAAATAATTAGCATATATGCATGCATTCAGGAAATCTAATGAATATGTAATAGAAGTACAGTGAATATATATTAGGTTCATGAATATAAGCTAGTCAGTTAGGCTGCAGGGGGTGCATGTTAAATTGAGAGATCCCCCACGTACTCAACACTAAATAAAGTAACGTTGACTTTCTAACCCAACAAATTGGTTTAAGGGTTTATTTCCCGGTTTTTGGTGGCACCCATTCCTGTGGGGGCATTAGCCCCTGGCAATGCAGATAGAAGCAGTGATCTTTTGGTCTTGGTGAATGTTAAGCCTTAGGAGAGATAAACATGCAAAGGAAGCAGGGAACTGAGACCTTGATAAGAATGGAACAGTTTAACCTGCACGCCTGGCTACTAGTACATAACAGGATGTTGGACAAGGACACTGCATGCAGGACGCTATGTTGCTGGGGAGAAAACGGGTTGCAAAACTGATCACTGGTTGTTTGTATGGCATTATAAAAGATGGTATTGCCTGGAATAAAATCGGCTTTGCTTGTACCCAGTGGAGTCCAACTCTCAATCACCGACACACTACAGTGAGAGAGGGACAAAAAGCAGCAATTATGGGTTGAGATACCAATTTACTATTAAAAAACAGCAATGAGATTGATACCAAAAGGGTTAATTCAATTTTTACTGTGTCTCTGAAACTTTCAGCAGAGGAACAAGGCCTATGAAAGCTCCTTTCAGCAAGGATGGTTGGAAGATACGAAGAAGACATCTGGCTCAAGAATGCAGTGATAGACAAAACAGAGGACTGAATCTCTGGGAACTTGGGGTGGGATTTATGGTAATGGGTAAATTGTACTATGCGTGTAATAGCATAGGGTTAAAATGTTTCTAAAATTGTGATAGCTAAAGTAGGCCTTGGGAATGGGAGTGGGCATTGTATGTACTGCAATTGTTAAACCATGTGAACCTGCACCTGCATACCTAAGTGTACAAGTACATGATGACATTGAATACGATGATTGCTTAGAAAATATTGGGAATTGTTTTAGCTAAATCATGTGAACTAGCACCTGTGTAATAAATCAGAAATATTGTGGGAAAAGGGGGCTTAAAGTCATGCTTGGGGGAAAACAATAGAACAATATCAAGTTGATGATTAACATATGATTATACAACAGTTATGTAAGGAAAGGGTATAAAATGTGTCCACTTCAAATCCATGTCGGAGTCAGATTTGGGTTCATCTGTACCCCTGACTTCCAGAGCTCTTCAATAAAAGCACCTGCATATAATCATCCAGTGATTATGTGTTTTCCACGCTAACACGTGTGGCGACTGTATATAAGTAATCCTCATGTAGAATCCCATGCCCACATTACATAAGAAACTCCTGTATGCACCTCAGACCTGAATAAATGATGTCTTCTTTCATTTTAGTGTTGGAGAGTCTCATTTCCATATTTCGGACATTTGGTAACAGTAATTTTGCAACCCAGATGGGACTTCAGCCTTGAGCCCCAGAGGGTCTGTGGACAATAGATCTCCAGACAGCTCTGAGGGATTCTCGGGGAGAGCTTCAACTTCTGATCATCTCCTGAGGCTCAGGGAGAATCCCTGGGTGAGTAAAAGAATAATTTAAATTATTTGGGGGTTATTTGGCAAGGGGTATATAGGAGTCACTGGAAAGGGGGGTTCGAGGCCCCAGAACAGGGAAGAGCAAGGGGTTCACAGATAACCTAGATTACATAGCCGCTGAGTAAGCTTACCAAAGATGAGGGGATAAGGGGGGGTTTTCAAGTTTTTCCCTCCCCCTTGGGAATTTCTCCCCTTTCAGATATTAAGGGTTCTAGTCCCCTGGAAAAGGAAAAGGGAATAGGGGTTCAAGTCCCCTGGTAATATTAGAGGTTTTCCCCGGGAGGTATCATCAGACCTAGCTCGTAGTTTCGCTTACTCATAGGGTTGTCGCTATCTTGATTTGGGTAGAGGAGGAGGAAACAAAACCCAGGCTCAGTTTACAAGCGGAGCCCAGCTCTAGCCTTGGCTGGAGAGTGGTGAAGTCTGTTCAATTGCTTTGCATTCGTTGTATTTTTCTTGAACTCAAGAGTGTGTTTGTGTATGAGAGTGGTATGTATTGATTTGAGTTTGCTGGCATATAAAAGCAGGGATGCCCATGGTATAAAAAAATTTGTTTGCTAAAAGAGTGTTCAAGAGTGAGTGAGTTTGCTGAGGCTTTCGAGTATTATTGCATAATTGGTTGCACTTGTGTGTATTCAGTGTCGGTGGGTAAGATTGCATTTGTGGTCTTGGAGCACCCTCTTGTGTCAGTTTTATTGATTGTGGGTCTGGCAGTCCGCCTTTCCCCCACCCATACTTGTAATTATTGAATATGGAAGCAGGTTCTCCTAAAAAAGGAAAGTGGGGGATAATATATCAAATTCTACATTGAAATGTATGTTGAACCACTGGAAAAAGCAGGAGAACTGCTAAGTAAACCTGCACTAATCCAATATTGTAATGATTCGTGGGCTTTATATGAGCTTGAAGAACAAGCTAAATGGCTAAAGAATGGTACCTTAAAGTACAACACCATTTTACAGTTGATGTTTTGTAGAAGAGAGGGGAAGTAGGATGAAGCACCTTATGTAGATTTGTTCTTTAAGTTGAGAAAGCACCCAGAATGGCAAAAGGAATATTTACACGTCCAGTCAGAACCCTTCATGCTAGCATTAGAAAAGGAAAGGGCAAAGGATAGGAGACTGAAACGATGTTGTTCCTCTTGTAGTATTGAGCGCCATTGTCTAAAATGCGGTAGTCGATGGGAAGATGATGTAGAGATGATGGTGGCACCAGATGTGGAAGACAGGGAGAGAAAGAATTTGTCTGTCTGAGACTGGGGGAGTTCAAGGAGGAGACAGGCAGTCGGGAAAGAGCCAGGAATTACGTTCAAGCAAAGTGGCAGGGTGGACCCAGGGTAGACAGGAAGTGAGAAGGCAGGAAGGGGGGTAAACAAGAAATGAGTGGACTGGAAGGTGGTAGTTGGAGAGGGGTAAACAGGAAGTGGATGAGAAGGAAAGGAGTGAACAGGAGGTGATAGCTCCTCTGAGAGGGGGTGGGAGCTCCTGGCCTGGTGGTAGTGAAGGTACCTTTCTCCCTGATGGATCTCGAGGCATGGGCAAGATGGGCAGACCCCTATAGGGTAGACCCGGAGAAAGTAGCAAAAGTATTTGAAATCATTCTCAAAACCCAGAACCCTGATTGGGCAGACATTCAGGTCTTGGTAGATAATTTATTAGATTCTACAGAAAAGGAGATGTTGCTTAGGGTTGCTAGAAAGGAGGCGGAAAGGATAATTATGCAAGGCAGGTTACCAGGAACGGTGAAAGAGCATTTTCTGTCCCAGGACCCTCGCTGGGACCCCAACACAGGAATAGGGAGAGCTGCTCTGATACGATATCAGAATTGGATATTATTTGGCTTTAAACATGCAACGCCAAAGGCAATCAATTGGTCTAAACTTTATGAGGTGAGACAAGGACCACTGGAGACACCAGGTGAATTTGCAGAATGCCTAGGGGTAGCTGCTAGGAGATACACCAATATCAACCCCGAAAAGCCAGAAGAAGCTGTACAAATGAATTCTATATTTATAGGGAACTCTGCCCTGGAGTTAAAAAAAAGTTACAGAAACTTGAAAGAGACGACTCATGAGACTTAAGGAAACTTTTTAAAGTAGCCTGGAATACTTTTATTAATAGGGAAGAAGAGGAAATAAATAGAATGAAGAAGACAGAAAAAGAAAAAGAGGGGAGAGAAAGACAACAAGAAAAGGAAAGAGGTGAAAGAGAGACAACTACAAAAGGAAAAGGAGAAGAGAAAAAGAAAACTGGAAAAGGAAAGGGAGAGGAAAGAAAGAAAGAAAATGGGAGCTGGAAAGGGAAAAGAGAGAAAGACACAGAGTTGCAATGTTGAAAGCAGTCCTGCAGAGGATGCTGTCCAATTGTGGAGCAGGGAAAAGCCTTGCTCCAGAAGGGTTATGGCTGAATCAATGCACATATTGTAAAGGTTTTGGGCACTGGAGAAGGGACTGTCCCTGGAGGCTGAGGGGGGTGTGGCAGGATGCTCCCCCCTCCCCCTTCTCTCTCTGATCAGTCCCAAGAAATGGATGGCTCAACTTAGGTTGATAGCCTATTCAACAGCTATCTAATGCTGTCGACTGAAAGTCTGAAAAGACACTCCCCTGTGGAATGTAGAGAGAATGTGAGAAATTTTCAGTGACTACAAATACACACTTTTATCCTATAAAAAGCTCACAAAATCTCAGAAAGGTAGCTTTCTACATGGACATTGGAGCGTGAAGTAAAGTCTTCTCCCCAGGGTCTGAACGCAGCCCTGTGGTTACTTCCCTGGGATTGAGTGAGGAAGTCTTAATGTATTCCAGCTCCAAATTGAGTTTGGTAAGATCATTGTGTTTCCTAGATTGTATTATTCCGGCTAACTTATAGGTACCTTTCTTAACTTGCATTTCAGCTAGCTCAAGCAAGCATTTCTTAACTTGCATTATAGTTCAAGCAAGCATTTCTTGCATTTTTAACTATTTTTATAGTTCAAGCAAGGTTTTACCCCATAATTGCATTTTTAGCTATTATAGTGTTGCAATTATGTATTCATTGTGTGTCTATGTGTGTCAATCTGTTCTATGTTTGTATGTTTGTTATGTTCTGTGTCTAATAAATGGTATTTTTAGACAAATCGGCCAAATATCAAAGAATCTTGCAAACGGGACTAAGTCTTGGGGAACTAGCTATTTTAAAGCCTGGTAAACTCCTGTCTCCCATGCAAGACATAATTGGCGCTGTGAGCAGGATATTTGGCAAACGATTTAAGAAATTAACAGCTAAAGAGCTAACATCTTATTTTACGGAGGCACAAAATTCACATAGCTATGAGTAACTCTCTATATTGTGTAGTATATAAGTGTCTAGCTTCTTTGTTCTGTTATCTCTTACGTCTAACAAACCATTTTACATAAAACCTAAATCAACCATCATTAACTTGCAAAATGACACTGGGTTTAAAAAGTGCTGGTCACTAAATAGATTGACTGCCAATTGCCAAAGGCCTAGGCAATAAGCAAAAAAATCTATCCACCCTCTGTCTATAAGCAAGATGTGTAACAATTACTAGTAAAAAAAACTTACTTAAAACACAGATGTTACACTCTGCCAATCAGACACTAGCTTAAAATAAGAAAAATCCAAGGAAAAATTACATGAAGCACAAAACTTACTAAAAATTAACTAAACTCTCATGTACTTGCTTTATATCTAAGAATTGCATGTAATTAGCAAACAAAAATGATAAAAGAAATTCCAGACTTAATAACTCCACCTAAAAATGAAAATGATGAAATTCAGAAAAACTCTGATAAAATTAATGATTCAAATTGATTTAGCGTAAAATAGAAATTACTAATGTAAAAAAGCTAGAAGCTGGATAATAGTAATAATAATATTTTTTAAGCTGATTCAGAGAGTCAGAGATTGTATAATGATTTACTAAGATATGCCAGCTGCGATTCATTTATTATTTTCTTAATGAATATGTGCCTACTTGGTACTGGGGAGGATAAGAGAGGAAAGCCAAGTAATTGAGAGAAACCACCAAGTGTAACTGAGCATCCTGCCCTTGGACCCCAGGACTGGTACGAGTCGGTTCTCAGGCTTGGACTTGGACCAAGGACCAAGGGAGCATGCGCAAGGGAACAGGGTGAACATTTCATCGTGATGAAGAGGAGGGAATCTGTCATAATTAATCATGGGGACCCTTCCCCACAATTAATTTGAAGACACTGCGCTTGCGTGAGCATATTTAAATGAACTTTGAACTCATTATAATACGAAGCGGGGATAGGTAATGAATATGTATAGGGGCTTTGTCTAACTTTATGCATATGTAATCTGTAACCTAATATAAACTTAGTGAAGTGCCGCTGAGGGTGTGCATGTCTTTGGAGGGGCTACCCCCCATGCACCCCAGCTGGAATAAACACATACCTACTTCATAACTATCTGAGTTGTGGAGTCAATTCCGTGCTTCAAAATGTTGAATTAAATCTTCACAAAAGCATAAAAACCCCTATCTCTAAAAAAAGGAAAAGAAAATCTCTTTAGCAAAAACAGTATGTGTGGGGGGAAGCGGAGAAACAAACTCCTCTGTTTCAAAGGGAAAAAAAAAACTCTAAGCAAAATTCCAACCCTCTCTCCCCCCATCTCTTTCTCTCTCTCTCTCACATTCCTATGAAGCACGGAATTGACTCCACAACTCAGATAGTTATGAAGTAGGTATGTGTTTATTCCAGCTGGGGTGCATGGGGGGTAGCCCCTCCAAAGACATGCACACCCTCAGCGGCACTTCACTAAGTTTATATTAGGTTACAGATTACATATGCATAAAGTTAGACAAAGCCCCTATACATATTCATTACCTATCCCCGCTTCGTATCATAATGAGTTCAAAGTTCATTTAAATATGCTCGCGCAAGCGCAGTGTCTTCAAATTAATTGTGGGGAAGGTTCCCGATGATTAATTATGACAGGTGCGCATGCTCCCTTGGTCCTTGGTCCTAGTCCAAGCCTGAGAACCAACTCGTACCAGTCCTGGGGTCCAAGGGCAGGATGCTCAGTTACACTTGGTGGTTTCTCTCAATTACTTGGCTCTCCTCTCTTCTTCCTCCCCGGTACCAGGTAGGCACAAATTCATTAAGAAAATAATAAATGGATCGCAGCTGGCATATCTTAGTAAATCATTATACAATCTCTGGCTCTCTAAATCAGTTTAAAAATATTATTATTACTATTATCTAGCTTCTAGCTCTTTTACATTAGTAATTTCTATTTTACCCTAAATCACCTACATACCTTTCACAAACGTCTAATTCCTGGATTTACTCTTATTTCTTCTCGTATATTATCAATATGCTTTAAAATCTCTGGCGTGTGTATGTAGTGTGCGTGAAAATGTATAAATTAAATCATGTTGACATGTATCTCGGGGACACCCCTATAGTATGATATAAAAAGTGTGAGATGAGAGTGAGGTGAGAAAAAAATGAGTGTGAAAAACACGTGTTAAATGCTACGTCTTTCTGTATACCTCTAAAATCCTCTTAAAACTCCTGTGCTCTTTTTGTGCTAGATTTTAGCAGTTGCAAAGCTAAACATAATTTCTTTTTGCTTTACCTGTTTGGTTTAAAAGTACAGCATCTAGGATGCTTCCCCCACATGGGCTATTCCGAGAACAGCCAAAGTTAAGTTTTGAAATGCAAATGAACCATTGACAAGAGAAAGAGAGAACAATTACTTGGTAAAGAGGAAAAGCTGCAAAACCGGTTTTCCTGTCCCTTATACCAAACTACCTTCATTTACATATTAAAAGCAGAGATATCTCTCTCTCTGCATTGCAAGAAAAAGCAAGCAAAAGAAAAAAAACACTGCAACATGTATTTTAAACTCTTAAGATCAGAGTTGACGAGTTTTAAACTAAAAAATATACTAATAAAAATTAAAAACTAACTAATCAAAGAAGAAAACAAAAAAAGGTATATAATTGATTAATTAGCACTTTTAAATTAGTACCACATAGAGATTGTAAGCAAAAATTAACACGCAAAAAAGAAAAGAAAATCAAGTTTTAGTAAAAAGATCTAAATTGTTCTTTCTACAAACTTCAATCCTAACAAACCCTATAAGTTTGTGAGATGATAAATTAAATAATTGAGTAAAAAAAGAATTAAATTAATGCAACTAACAACTACATCACCTTATATATCAAAATAAAACTTAATAACTAATTTAGAGTAACATCTCCAAAACATCTAACAATTACATTTAAGCTTTTTCCAAACAAGCCAGACCCAATAAAGCCTTGCAGACAAATAGTCCTGGCTTACCCTAAATTCTAAGGTAAAAACTGTAGTTTACTAATGCTTCAGCCAAACATATTGGTGTTGTGTATGAAGTGCAGAGCAGTGACTCTGAATATTGAATATGAAAGAAAGTGATAAAAGAAAGTTTTGGAAAGTGCACAAGTGGGAGAGTTAAGGGCTGTGTTGCTAGCAGTAAAGAAAGGAGCAGGGAAAGTGTATAGACTTTTGTGCTGCGTGATGTAGTAATGCAATATTCAGATCTCCATGTGCTCCCTTTGTTTCCCCACTTGGTGTACCATTGGTTCATTTTAAAATATGCTCTGCTGTACCCCAAAATCTATTGGTGGGTTCCCTATGCCTGTCTTCCCTTCAGACTCCCCGGGACTGGCTCTAGGGGAGACAGTCCCTCCCCTTCCTTTCCCTTTATACGGCGATGTCCAGATCTGCTCGAGGTCTGCATCTCTGGGCTGGCACCCCTTATCCCGTCCCTGCCTTTCCTCCCCCCTTCTCCTCCCCTGCAACCCCCTTTTCCCCGTTACCCCAAATAAACCAATCTGCCAGAACAGAGACGGAGTCCAGTTCTTCCTTCGTCTCACTATATTCCTGCTTGAATTGACGTGGTTGGAAGACTGCCGCCATGCCGCAGAACCTCGGGGGCCGCCCGCCCCGAATTCGGTGGGAATTACAAGAACCAGGGACCCCGGTCCGGAGGGGAGCCGGCCTGTGCCACCCTCCCAGACCACGTTACAACAGCGTGTGCTAGAGTCGCACAGTGGTTGTGTCAGTGGCAAGTGCTGAATGGCAGGTGAGTGAGAAGAGCAGTTTGGCAGAAGGGAGATTGAAAGTGGCTATTAGCTGAAGCTCGAAATCGAAAAAATCCAAATAAACTGAGTTAAAACACATCCAAATGACCACACATTGCAATAATTTTAAAAATCTATCCCAAATTGGGATTGTACCAATGAGGCTAACAAATGCTCGAGGGCCCATGGCCTAAGTAGCTGCTGATTCTTATAGCTATCAGCATAAAATCAACTCCCAATGAGTGTTTCCCCTATAACAAATCTGGTTTTGCTGAGAGCAAAACTCTTATTTCCTCGCAAACCACCCCTGCACTGCCCCCGTCTGACAGCAGTGAAAATAGCGATGTGTTTGCAACTACAGGCCAAAAGGGGGAATAACAATTCTCAAGAAAACATATCTATTATTGCTTAAATTGTATTGATTTCATTACTCTATTAACCTTAAATGTTTAAGTATATTTTCACTAGATAAAATCTAGGTGTGCCTCAATGAGAAAGACAAGCTACTCAAGCAACAAGAGAAGAAATCTCTTCAAACAGCAAGAAAAGGCTGTTTACTACCTACACAACTAAAGAAATGAATTAAACCTCCTGAACTCCTGCAAGCGAAGAAGCCAACTCCAGACAAAGAAACCATACTGGACTGCATAGTAACTAATGAATTTACTATAACTGAAATATTCATTGTAATATTGTTTACATTTTTCTTATGCTTACAAGTTATTATTTACAGTAATGCATTTTGGCTAATCAGCCATCTCAACAAAATTCTAACAAAACCCTAATAATTGTTAAAGCCTCTGTATATACAGATGTCTAAAAACACCAAAAGTAGCTTCACACCAAAAAATGAAGTTACCTAAATGTATCTGTCAAATTATAGTAAAAATCTATTCCAAGTGTCATTCATATCTAAACATAGCTAAGACAAGCATGTTAACCACACACTAGTGTGCCTATTCTAAACAATATAAAACACTACTAACTTTGTAAAAATAAAACTAAAAGAATTTTCTAATATTGATGTTCATTAATGATATATAAATTGTATACCAAAAAATTTGCAAAAATTAGAACCAACAAAAAAATATAGATCAAATGATGACCATCTTCTCTAAAAAGAAAAACTTCAAAAGAAAAACCTTGTTTAGTACTATTGGAGTACTAAATGATTCAATGATCTTATTATCTCAAATAATGTTTTATGTGTATATATATATATATCTCTTATCTAATTTCTGCAAGTATTACCTTAGTATATCTATGACTCTGATTGTCACAGTGGGAAAAATTTCATCCTAAAATATAACTCAAATTACAGAATCAATTTTGATTCTCCCAAAATAAAATATAAATTCTCAAATGGAATTATATTCCAAATAATTAAATAATTTTCATTACATCTTTAACTCCCCTGAGACAATCAAATCAATTAATATGTGTATGTGTATTCCTTTAAAATGTTGTAGAATTGTCTAACATTTAACATGTTAAGCAAAAACAAGTGAAACACTGAAGAAGACTGAACTAAAGAACACAAAAGAAGTAAAAGAATTGCCAACCATTGACTAAACTCTTGCAGTAACTACTATCAAAAAAAACTGCCTTCACAGACTCTTCTTCGTTCCTAATTTGCATCACATCCTCCTATGACCTTAAGATTCAAAGGGTGGACATAATCTACCCTACATGAACTTATATCAACATAAATAACTTGTTAAATTGTCTCCAATTACTATGGACATTCTGAAGTTAATGTCATATTTTCTAATCCCTTAGTTGTTACTACTAATGTTTCTTTTATATATATATATATTATGTTACATAATCGACTATATAAACCCATAAACTGAAGCAACAGCAAATGCTTCCTATTAATATCAATAACATAGTCAAAATTCCATTAGAGAATAATACAATTTAGAAACACAATATACACTAAAAATTTAACAATAATACATATATTAAAAACATGAGTGCTTTTTATAGCATGGAGGCAAGTGACACCTGCACTGTCACTTCATGATGTAAAAGTAGTGTCTTTGAGTCACAGGGGTGGATTGTGGCAGGATGCTCCTCCCTCCCCCTTCTCTCTCTGATCAGTCCCAAGAAATGGATGGCTCAACTTAGGTTGATAGCCTATTCAACAGCTATCTAATGCTGGCGACTGAAAGTCTGAAAAGACACTCCCCTGTGGAATGTAGAGAGAATGTGAGAAATTTTCAGTGACTACAAATACACACTTTTATCCTATAAAAAGCTCACAAAATCTCAGAAAGGTAGCTTTCTACATGGACATTGGAGCGTGAAGTAAAGTCTTCTCCCCAGGGTCTGGACGCAGCCCTGTGGTTACTTCCCTGGGATTGAGTGAGGAAGTCTTAATGTATTGCAGCTCCAAATTGAGTTTGGTAAGATCATTGCGTTTCCTAGATTGTATTATTCCGGCTAACTTATAGGTACCTTTCTTAACTTGCATTTCAGCTAGCTCAAGCAAGCATTTCTTAACTTGCATTATAGTTCAAGCAAGCATTTCTTGCATTTTTAACTATTTTTATAGTTCAAGCAAGGTTTTACCCCATAATTGCATTTTTAGCTATTATAGTGTTGCAATTATGTATTCATTGTGTGTTTATGTGTGTCAATCTGTTCTATGTTTGTATGTTTGTTATGTTCTGTGTCTAATAAATGGTATTTTTAGACAAATCGGCCAAATATCAAAGAATCTTGCAAACGGGACTAAGTCTTGGGGAACTAGCTATTTTAAAGCCTGGCAAACTCCTGTCTCCCCTCCCATGCAAGACAGGGGGTGACAGAGCTACCCCTACACCAAGACTGACAGGAATGGGGGGTGGAAACCCCAGCTGAACCCCTGGTTACCCATAGAGTTGGGGAAAGAAAAAATTGACTTTTTAATAGACACTGGGGCTACTTATTCAGTATTAAATATGAACCAGGGAAATTTAAGCCAAGAAACTGTAAACTATGTTGGTGCAACAGGGAAACCGGAAAAACAAATATTCTTTAATCCTATCAATTCCAAATGTGGCAATCAATGGATAACACACCAATTCTTACATATGCTGGAGTATCCAATTTCTCTTTCAGGAAGAGATCTGTTAAGTAAATTGGAAGCTAAGATTATATTCAAAAATGGGGACATACAATTATTGGTACCTGAGACTAAAGCCATCAAGACAAGAACTTTTTTGTTGTAGGGAATACCAAAACCAGACAACTCTGAAGGAATACCAGAAGCAGAAGAAAATGCAGTAACTCCCTTTGTTTTGGCCAGCAGAACTCCAGGACATTCCCAACAAGCTCAGCCTATAAGCATTATCCTAAAACCTGGATCAAAATCAGTAAGGCAGAAACAAAATCCTTTAAAATTAGAAGCTAGAAGGGGAATCGAGAGACTAATAGAGAATTTCAGAGAATTTAGATTATTTACTGAAGGTGAATCAGAATATAACACTCCCATTTTGCCAGTTACAAAGCCTGGGACAGACAAATATAGACTAATACAACATTTTTAATCAATCAATCAATCAATCAATCAAATAATTTAGGATATACATCCCATTGTAGCCAATCCTTATACCCTGTTAACATCCCTTATAGAATATCATCAATGGTTTACAGTAATAGACTTGAAGGATGCCTTCTTTTGCATACCTCTTGATAAGCAGTCAGAGCAGTTTTGCTTTTGAATGGGAAAATCCCCAAACTGGTCTAAAGACTCAGCTTACCTAGACTTTATTACCACAAGGATTTAAAAATAGCCCAATGATTTTTGGGGAATCAACTGGCAAAGGAATTAGATATGTGGAAGAAAGAGAACCCTGAAGGGTTAGTCCTACAATATGTTGATGACATCTTACTAGCAATTGAAATGAAACTAAGGAAAAGTGTTGGAAAATATAATTTTCCAGCAAAATTCATGCTAACCGAACAGAGTTGAGCAAGGTTTCAATATTCCCAGGCCTCAGTGAAATTCCGACAAGCTGCAGTGGTTGTTTGCCTGAGAATGTTTTGCGGGAAGAATGCCATGAGAAAGATTAGGAGTCAGGAGTGTTATGAGAAAAGAATAAGGGAGTTAACAAGAGGATTCCTGAGTGTGTGAGAACAGCTGCAGGTGTACGTGTGTATCTATGAATAGAAACTTCTGTAACGGTATATAAGTCTCTCGTTTAGCGAAATAAAGTCGGAGCTTACTTTATATCTCATATTGAGAGTGCTGTGAGTTTTCCCTCGCGCCGCATCTCGTTAAATGATGACCTCCGACGTGATACGGAGCGAGCAACGGACCCTGACAACGGAGTTTTACGACCCGGCTTCTGAGAGCGGCGCGAACGGAGAGGTGCTAGAGGAGTGCAGCCTCAGCGTGTCGTGTCTTTGCCCGAATTGGGAAAGGTCGGAAGACACAGGTGAATACCTGCCTACCGTGAGGGCTATAACTCGGTAAACTGCACAACTCTGGCAACTTGCGAGCCTCGATCGAGTGCTTAGACGGTGTTGACCAGGACCCTGAAAACCAGCTGGACCCAAAATGGAATCAGAGGTAGCCCGAATTTTATTGTTATGCTTTTTAGAAAAGCACGAACTCAGTAGCCTGTTTTATTTGGCTGGCCTGATGGCAGTAGGACAAGGTTATGGATTTTTTACAAATCCTATTACAGTATTCAGTGTAACAGAATGGTTGAATTACGGAGCTGTTTTGCTTTTGGACTGTGATAAAATTGCAAGAAAGCTTGGCAAATCATGGAGTAAAGTTGTAGCCTGCTTACAAATACATGCCACAGAGCAAAACCTTACGTGGCTCACAGCGCAGGACATAGTACCCGCATTAAGCAGAGAAAAGCCTGTGAATTACTGTGCCGCTTTTGATATGCGTAATACTTCAGCAGCCGCGGCACAGCTGCCAGGGAAACCCCCCCCACCGGGGAGGGGGGGGGAGAGACTACTAGTAACCGAGAATTTAAAGTTGCTCGATTGGATGAAAAATCTGTTCCTGTCTCAAAGTATCACAAAACTTGGCAATGTTACAACGAAAAACATCTTAGCTGCTTTGTTTGAGAGAGTTACTGTTGGACTTTTGCCAGAACAACTGAACGTTTTGTTAGAACGAGTTCCGATATCGCGGGTAAAGAAACAGAGTAACCAGAACTCATCCCGATGTTACCGATGTGGGAGTGAGAGACGCATGCAGAAAAACTGTAGCAGAAAAAGTTGGTGTTTCTACTGTAACAAAGATACTCACAGCACAGAAGCTTGCAAAAACAAAAAGAACAAACAGAGGGTGACCAGTGACCCGGGAGCAGCGGCGGCCCCTGCCCTGCGGCACGCCTGTGGAGGAAGTTGTTCCAGCCGTGGCTTCTGGCCGAATGACAACCAGAGCGGAAGTCCCAGAGGGTACCCCGGTGGGCGGAGTCGCGAGCCATCCACGCCTCCTTCACTGCCCAACTGTGATGTCTGTGATGAAACTCTAAACTCTACTGATTGACAGCTTCAGCAACGAACCAGAACTAACCAACAGCGTTGCCAGCAGAAACAGCCTGAGCAGAATGGAGCAGATCGGCTCTTTCTTCAGCCTGGCTGCACTGACACCGAGACCAAAGCAATTTACTAATAAAGAAGCATTGTAACAAGATATTATCCTGATAAAAAAAAAAAAAAAAAAAAAATAATAACACCTTGAATACTAAAAGCCTTAAATGAAAATTGAATTTTGCTAAAGCATTTGTGTGTATGTGTGAATGTTGTAGGCCTACTGAGAGTGTTTGCTTTTTGAATGCTTTAATGTGTAAATGAAAGTTGTGATTGATGAGAATGTGATTTTGATTTCTTGAGAGTTTTAATGTGTGAATGAGGACCTGTGAGTGAAGTTATGCTAAATAGTTTAAATTACTTGTTAAGTATCTTTAGTTAAGCATAGATTCTATTAAAGTAATAGTGAATTTAAATTCTATTAAGTTGTAAGTTCTGTTAAAGTTAAAATTCTGTTAAGTAATATTAAGTGATGTTAATTTTAAATTCTGTTAAGTTTTAAATCTTGTTAGAGTTAAGTTGTTAAGATAATATCAATTTTAAATTCCATTATAGTTAAGTCCTACTTGTTAGTTTAAGATAAGAGTTATTAAGATTAAGTTTTATTCATTTTTAGTGATATTAATTTTAAGTTTTAAATTTGTTAGTTTATATTATTATTCACAAAAGCTTTGTGGTTTTATCTTTCTTAGTTAAAAGTTAAGTAATAATATCTACTATTTTCAAATATTTCATCTCACCTTATATAGCTATCTACAAAAGTAGTAACATGTTAAGATACTCTTCTTATTGATATTAATCAAAGCTTGTTTATAAGATGTTTTAAGAAAACCCTTCCACTTAGCACCTGAGCTCTGGCCAAGCTTTGGTTCTAACTGGCTGGGAAACATGCCATGAGTCCCAAAGTGTTTTACCAAAATGTGATCAAATAATTTTCATTTACCAAATTGAATTTATAAAAGCTAAACCTTCTTCCAAGTAAACTTAGAGCCCTTGTCCGGAAAAGGTTCTCTAAGCTTTACCTGTGAAGTGAATGTTTTCAGCAATGACAATTTCTAAACCATGGCAACATATCTAACTTGTGAAATTTCCTTAGGTAAATTTATAGCAATTCTAATAATAACAATTACTTATAGCAAAGCAAATTAATCTGATAACAAGACAATGTCTGTTCTCACAAGAGAAATGGGGGAATTGTTGGAAAATATAATTTTCCAGCAAAATTCATGCTAACCGAACAGAGTTGAGCAAGGTTTCAATATTCCCAGGCCTCAGTGAAATTCCGACAAGCTGCAGTGGTTGTTTGCCTGAGAATGTTTTGCGGGAAGAATGCCATGAGAAAGATTAGGAGTCAGGAGTGTTATGAGAAAAGAATAAGGGAGTTAACAAGAGGATTCCTGAGTGTGTGAGAACAGCTGCAGGTGTACGTGTGTATCTATGAATAGAAACTTCTGTAACGGTATATAAGTCTCTCGTTTAGCGAAATAAAGTCGGAGCTTACTTTATATCTCATATTGAGAGTGCTGTGAGTTTTCCCTCGCGCCGCATCTCGTTAGACTAATGCATGATGATTAAGATATTTTATTTAATTTAATTTAGAGAAAGGATTTATATTTCAGTGTCTCTTTTGCAAATGAGTAACTACCTCTTAACTCCTTGGATATTTAGCTGCCTCTTCTTTTTCCTAGTAAGATCAGATCTCAGTTTCTTCAGCATCAGTTTGAAGTGACATTTTCCCAGATAATGTTTTCTAATCAGCCTTTCTGTGTATTAGACATGTGACTATGTGAATATAAAAATGTATTTTAGCTTAGTTACCTTCTTAGAATGCAAATACTATCAAATTTTGGAAACTGTCAGGAAACTGCCTCGTGTTTTTACACTGCAGTGTTGCAAACTGTCCCTTGATCTTGACTCTCGTGATTATGGCCTGTGATTCCCATTACTATACAGTGATGGCATTTTAATGATCATGCAACTGCATGGGATACAGGGAGATAGGGAAGAGAAGGTATTGCTAGCATGGTTTGATAAATGTGTGGTGAATAGGATGGGGAGCATAACATAAAACCGTTAGAGATGCTTAGGGGAGCCTGAGAGGTGTGTTTAACAAGCCCTACTCTGAGGATACATACAAAGGAGTGTGCCTTAGGAAAGAGGAGGGAAGTGGTGGGTGGGACACGAAGAAAGGTGGAAAATACCTTGGGAGAGATAAGGGTACATGGGAGAGCATAAACAGGTTGAGAATGAAACGTAGTTTATCTTCGCAAGGGAGAGACACTGTAGCACAGAGGGGACAGCATGATATTTCTTGCAACCTGGAAGACAAAAGGAAGGTAGTTACCTCCAGTCAGTGCATGTTTAGTTCTCATTTTGAGAAAACTGGAATGGATGCACTCCCA